>NC_135561.1:7238517-7391017 GCF_964340395.1 Glandiceps talaboti
GTTTAAATGTTAGGTTTGTGTTCCGTCAATAGCAAGCGATGATTTCAAGTACGCTGCATCGTCGTAAACCACAGCCTCTTTTACGGCACCGTCTGCTTCAGCAGACATATATGCTCTGGCTTGCGAGAATTGTACGCTGCAACAATTAAAACACGACAGATTCATTTATCTTGAATGTACAACAATAATTACCACCACCCCAAACCCCAACCCCCATCTCCATGAAAAAAAAAGTCAACTTGGGGCTTTTTGCACTTGGTATTCCTATTACGGTTTACATCTATCAAAGGAACCTGGGAACACGCCGATGAGTTATCTGTGTAACCTAACATATCGAACTCACCGAACAAATACAAAAACAAAAACAAAGAATTTCATTTAGCCATATATAGACTGGTCTTTGAATGAAATATGATGTTTGCCAATGCTTGGTTTAGATAAATTTGTAAAAAAAATATTGAAATTTTGTAGCCGATATATAGTATGTGAAGGAATTCATAGCTCGAACTGATAATTGACATACAACTGTTAACTTTAAATTTAAGGATGAAATATTTCATAGTGTGCACAAACAATCAAACCTACTAACAGAAATAATCAAATTAACGATTTAAACATCCACATACCGGTACTTCGATATGTACATGTACATTTTATTTCATGACATTTGACCTCAGGGTCACATATCTGACGTCACATCTTCATTTCTAGACGTGAAATGTCACCCTGTCAAATTATCATGCAGAAGTACGCATAATCAGACCGCTGACCACATTTGATCGGAATTGAGAGGACTTCAATGATTTGTATTGCCAATTACGCAAATTGATATCCTGGAGATGCTTTATAGCATCTGCATACTTCTGTACAAAAGGTCAGTTTTGGAAATGTCATGCAAGTGTATGTTTACCAGTCCATCCAGCTGTGACCAATTAATGAAGGCTGCCAGACATAGTCAGTCATTATACCCTTAATGTTATTAAAAACTACACACGCACAGGCTGTTAATTTTAATTTTCAAGATGTTTCAAATTTTATACATCACTTATGTAACATACCAAGTTTAATTTCGTGTAGGCTCTATGTTTAATTTTCGCTTAGATGTAATGTCTGATATATGATTAGATACCACTGCCTCATAACCTACTACACACAGCATTGACCCCAATCTGATTAAAATCTGATGTGGTATTAAAAAGCAGCTAGATACCTTTATTTACCTCTATATGTACATCAATTTGTGTCGTTTTTTGTTCCGAGTGGGAAGGCGACGATCACTAGGAACAAAACAAACGACACAAAACGATGGAAATAAAGGTAAATTTTTACAAACCTACAAGTATGTTATTTCCACCAAGTTTTGGTCTAACAGAAATCTACTGTTCAGTATCATTAAAATCCGGATTGCACAAACAACAGTTTTATTATATTGCATTATCAGAGCTGTTATTTCTTCCGCGACACTACCGGCGGTGCGTCTTGGACGGTGCCGTAAAAGAGACTGTGGTTTACGACGATGATGGGCTGCAGCGGCGGTAAAGCAAGCAATGCAATAAAAGGCAATAAAAAAGTACATATCCCGTAGTTTATTAGTCCAGAGTTTATGAACTAGGGCCTAGTCCATCAAAACATGCCAAACATTATTCAGATGTATTAAACATAACTTTTTTGTGGTGACGTCAGAATTGAATGATAATTTGTATGTCTAACTTATCTGATTAACATATTTAAAAATGACCATGTGGATGAGATTTGTGTTGTTTGTGGAATTTTAATTGGTTGGGTATTTGTGTTTACCAAGCTTGTTAACAAACTATTTCCTATGTACAATAACAAGTTTTGAAATAGTTTTTTGCAATCATTAAGTTACAAACATTGTGTCACGTCGATTTTTTTTTCACAGTAGAAGAATATGGTAAAGTTATTTTATTAATTACAAATCTAAAAGGTCACTTCAATGTCACTGCAATAAGACTGATGACGTGTTCAGTATTTGACCAAATAAGGTATGGAGAGATTTAGGGTAAAGCGCTGTACCACATAAACCTATGATAAACTGCGCATGTCCTTGTCGCAAATGGCAAAGTCTTTATCTAGAGAGTCACAGCAACCAAATTATCATTTTGATAGATTATGTTGATGATTGAACAAATTCTTGCTTGGAAACAACTACAGACATTCACTAAAAGCTCGTTACCATAGCAATTCTACAATAGCAGTAAATGAGCACACATATGGCAGGAATCTTCGACTAGTTTCGTATCCCAACATATTTTTTTTTAAATCTAGGCACTAGGTTTAGCGATTCTCGCAAGCCAAAGTACACATTTCTGCTGAAGCACCGAGATAGGTATCTTGGATGGTGCCGTAAAAGAGGCTGTGGTTTACGACGATGGGTTTAGCGTACTACGATACCTCCAGATGCGATGGATAATATAGGAGAGACAAAGGCAATGCGAATTTTTTTCAAAGACTGTAAGATATGCCATTTGTGTGGCCGGTTTATTTAGTAAGAAATTACGAACGGATCAAAGGGCCTATGCTACAGAAATGGCGGGAACGTTCGACTTCAAATTATGTCTTCAGCATTACTCTTACTTTGGGGATAATCTTCTCTTTTTAGATAAATTATATAATGAAAAATATTAACTTTAGAAATATTAACACATATGATAATTATCATTCTAAAACGTCAAGGTTAAATAACATTATTTTTAGACGAAAATCCGACGTTTATATCATCATCATATCATCATATCATATTATGTACAGCTTTGAAGGCTAAAAGCCTATGAGCCGATCAAAGGTAAAAAAAAAATCAAATGTTCAACAGTCCATAGTCCAAAGTTCCACGAATAGTAACATGTATATAAATCAAACACTATCCAAGTTTATGTTAATGATGTATTTGTATTCAGCCCAGTGACTGTCTAGAGTGTTTTTGAAAGAGTTGAAAGAGTTATATATGCTATCATCGATTGGAAGGTTTCCGCTATAAACGTTAAACAGACCCTATGGAATATCATGATGTTGTGCTACAAAGATTTCAAGCATTAACAACCTTATACGTTTGACGACTACATGCCAATAGAACATACAACGTCCTGGGGGTTAAGTTCCTATCCAAACTAGAGCTACAGATCTGTAGCTTGCATTAACAACATATTCACATTCTCATTGATGATAGGGTGACGCTATATTTTCACGGACACACAAGAGGCGTTCACTTTGAATGTGAATACTGAAATGTGAATATGTCGATAACTTTACACTCGTGATGTCAAATACTAGTATACAATGCACGGAAGCTGACGTGAAATGATAGCCTTGGCGGTTCAAAGTACTTATCGTACAGTCATATTCAAAAGAATGTAAACAGATTCCATCATGTATTTGCTAGGTTAGTAATGCCCGATTTTTATTTCATTATGAGTAATAACCAATTAATAATGACTAAATATGAAATATTACTAATATCCATCAGTATGAAATTGTGGGGTATTTTTTTAAATGGAAATAAAATGACAAAAAAGATAACAAATTATTACAGCTAGCGTTACTTAAGACTTCATCAATTGAAGGCTTTCTTACAAAAAATAAAATATGCTACCGAAGTCTACAGGCTAAGGATCGTTTGCGAAGGAGACCAAACCAGGGACACAGCACAGGTATTATCTCATTAGTGTGTTCATGTATTGCAGGTGAAGGTTAAACTATGAATACAGTGACCTTTGTACCTAGAGGTCACTCAGTCAGGTCAAGTACAGTGAGTGATAACTCACACAACGAAGAGATATAGAAGAATTCGAATACACTCTATCTTCGACTGTGCTAATGCCGACATAGACAGCACCTCGTTCGAGCCCCTGAGCTATCCAGGACATATAATACCATTTTTACAGCTGATTGGCAAGCTTTTGTTTGAATGTTATATACTAGGTGCAACAATGCTGTATGTAATACTCTTAGACTCACGGTTGTGTTTGCGGATATCGGATTGTATTTTTTAAATCTAAATGCAAGTTGTACTTACCACGGTAAGCTTGTCCGTCAAAACGATGTGTCCAATTAGCAACCCTAAACCAAGACCGATGGTGAATATTATCACGGCAAGAATGGCTAATGTACACCGAGTTTTCAAGCTTCTTTTTACCGTGATCGTCTCAGCTGCCATCGCTCCGCTGAGGACACCATATGTATCTCTTATACGACAATATAGGGCTTAGTCACAGTAATGATCGGGGGGGTCACGCTTGCATTTGAAGCTGTATAATGAGTATACTAAACAAGAAATGACAAGGACATGCTCTTCGCGAGGCTTTTAAGAGGATTGGTAGGATCACATTTATATCATACGTAACCGTCGAAAGATTTCGCTCCCGTTTACGGGTAAAAAGTCACGTGTAGTAACCCATGCCCCCATCATTACCCGGTGAACAGTCGGAAACAGTACTGTACGTCTCACGACAAGGAGAATGTTTACAGCCTGTGATATATAAAGATTAGGAGAAAAAAACCGTCCGATTTTACTGTGATGGAAATTGAAGTACATACATTAGAAATACCTTCAGCGTCTATAAGATAGCATGTGAAAATTAAAATCAAATTTTTTACTTTATTTAGAGCATTCACGCAAGCAAGAGCACACATTTCTGCTGACGCAACGACTCTTGGACGGTGCCGTAAAGGAGACTGTAGTTTACGACGATGACTTTAGAGTTACGACTCGTGTTTCCTTCTGGGGGTGGGTATTTTACAATTCGTCAGTGCCGATCATGTAGTACTAGCATAGTCTTACTAGACCCCACTCGCATATGTAATTTAAGGACGCTCCCTCCGGAACATCTGCGCTATGCTTATTTTAAAGCTCAATACACAATATGACAATTGAATCCGTGCACCACCCATTTTTTTTTTCTATACTGATGTCTGTATTAAGCCCATTCGCAATGAAAGGTCAAACAAAACCATACAATACAATACCCAAGCTTTGTATACGAAATTTGAATTAAGATATGTGCCAATGTGATTTATTTGAAACGTAAAACAAGTTAGACTTTACTTGAATTCATCCTTTGACCACTATAGAGCATCGTCTAAGATTCATCGCACCAAAGACAAAGACGAAATTTCTTCGAATTCCTTGTCTGTGGCTGTATAGTCGGCCTGAATGACGTCATATGAATACTAATTAGGTGTCGTATTTTTTACGTATGCGCTCGAGTCTTAAAATACCGAAACAAAAAAAAACCGTAAATATCCGGTTTAGAACTTTCCACTGTTTCAGAAGGGAGAATAAGAGTGCCTTTATCGCAATATCACAATACTGTAAATTACAGCGAGAGAAGTAGCGTTCGCCTTAACACTATACATAAGATTTGAATGATTTACGATCAAAACCGATCATTTGACAAATTTAGTTTGTTGTTCTTTTTTATCAGATGATAACACTTGAACACAATAGGCTTGTGATTGAAACACAGTCTTAATAAATAACTGAATTGATGTGCTGAACAAAATATCTATTGAGGGCATGCGATACCCCTCTAGGAGGCATGCGATACCCCTCTATTCAGTTCCCGTCATCGTCATGTCATCCCGATGGACAGTACACTGCCACACGCTCGACCATTCAGTGAACTGGAATCTGTAAGCGTCACGAAATATCATGAATATTCATGAGCACGGCTCACCGCAATTTTTCCCCAAGTCTTCGGAACTTGTCGGCAGAAGTTGCATGTTACCTTTTTAGGGGCATGTTATTACCCGATCTATTAGGGTCGTTTGAAAATGAAAAGAATGTGACAGCAGTAAAGTGTGCTCAAAGGATAATATCTCTCCTTTCAGTCTTGATCAGTCTTTTATGTCTGTCTGTCTGTCTGTCTGTCTGTCTGTCTGTCTGTCTGTCTGTCTGTCTGTCTGTCTGTCTGTCTGTCTGTCTGTCTGTCTGTCTGTCTCTCTGTCTGTCTGTCTCTCTATATATATCTTTCTTTTTCTTTTCTCTCTCTTCTCTCTCTCTCTCTCTCTCTCTCTCTCTCTCTCTCTCTCTCTCTCTCTCTCTCTCTCTCTCTCTCTCTCTCTCTCTCTCTCTCTCTCTCTCCATCTCCACCTCCTTGAACTACACATACCAGAGTTACAGAATATCTGTATTTACGGTTCTCCAAGTTCGACAATAGAATGCGACAACCCTAGCCATTATGCACTCTATCCGTGTTGAGTCATGTAACCATGACTACGAATGAATTATATGCATGTAGAGTCATGTAAAGTAATTAGAACTAATTCAAAGGAAACCTAATATATGGTCCTACTATATTCAGCCCTAGTTAGATCACCTTTGTGTAGATCTAATTTGCATAAAATTAGTGTATACACCTGAGTCGTAAAGCTAACGAGTGTGATTCAGGTTTGTGCTCATCTGTGTATGGATGTATAATGATAGACCTCCCAATAGCTTTATACCTCCATGGTCTGAGGTGTTATGTCTGTGTATTGACGTATAAAAAGGAGATCAAATTGAAAAGGAGGACTCCCCTTAGGGGCCGGGCATTTTTCACCAATGACCAAAGCCAAAGTGACCCCCCCCCCAACCCAAGTAAAGACCACATTTTCCAAAATGACACACCCCCCCCCCCCCCACACACACACTCGTATATTTTAACATTATTTTATAGGTCTTACTATGGGATGTTATTATAACACTATATGAATATAACTGAATATTGCTAAATTATTAAGAGAATACTGAACACATTTTTTGTTTTCTTTGTAAATGTCTATCTAGAATCTATGGAACATGTAATTTCGTCAGGTATCTCAGTACACAGCACAAATCCATGGGAGATTGTAATTTCTTGCAGCTAATACAAAATTAGTCTTAACGACTGTAACCTTTTTATGGTATTATACACCAGAAAATGTAACAAAAGTGTGCCGAATCAAATACAACTCTCCATGCAAATGTGTTAATATCAATTATACCTTATTTTCTATGTATTTTATGATTTTCATTTATACATTCAGATATAGCCAATACCGCAATGCTTCTATAATTTCATTCAGAACAAATTTTATTTACTATAATTTAGAGAATGACAAATTCATTGAAACACAAAGTTCAATCAACAGTTAAAACTGCTGCCAAGTATATACCCAGTGGTGAATTTAATGAAAGCTAACACTAACCGTAACCTAATACACAACTAGCCATTCTTAAATACTATATAGCCCAATACTAGATGTTTGAATATCTTATTTGACAAATAGTCCATATGCCATGACACATGCATATTTGGAAAACATGGATGGGGGAGGGTAGAGGAGGGGTTATCCCCTCCTGCCGTAGAAAATTGATGACAGTTGTTCAGGAACCACTTATTTTGTCATTTTTCAAAGTGACCCCACTTCATGTGGTGTTTTCCAAACTCTGGCCCCACACTTCAACCAGTTCAAGTGGTATTTTTTCCAAAAAAAAAAACTAATCAAAAACACTTCCCCCCCCCCCCCCAGTAAAACACTCACCCCCCTCCCAGTCGGATAAAAACACCCGTCCCCTTATACCTCCTTGGTGTGTGTACGTAGACCACAATCGGCAAGAGTCCATTCAATTTACACTAAATTTATCATTTGACCTCTTAGGTTGAAATCAAAGCCTCAGTTATACATATCAAGGTTTGGGTTTAATTGTTGTTGTGTAATACAGTCTAAATGTTCTCCAAAGACGCAATCAACAGGATTCTAATCTATTGTGTAGGATTCAAATCTATTGTGTATTGTCATAAGTCTTTTCAAAATGCACCAGTCTAGTGATGCAAATGAATAGTAATTGTGAGAACGCACGCATAATCAGATGAGAATGATTTACAAGACAATGCACCTTAATTTCAAACCTAACAACTACAAGACTGAATTAACCTTAGCAATTGTACGTCTTGAGTGTGTGTCAGTCGACTTTCAGCTGAGAACGAAGAATATTTGAAGGCACAACTGGTAAGTAACATCAATTTACGTTGCTGTTAGTATTCTGTGTCTTTCTTTGAATGCATTAAATTCGCATTATTTTTTGTGAACACCACATGCACAATTTGTACTTGCTAAACTTACTTAAATGACGTACGGCAATGTTAACGTCTTAGACAAAGTTCGCCATTGATCGATATCTCTCTGTAGTGTTCATTTTTCCCTTTCTATTTTCATTTACAGTGTTGAAACTATGCTCAAATATTTGATCCTCGTCGTTGCTGTAGGGCTCCTACATGTCACAGCAAAGCCAGCCTTTAACTTGCGTTCTGATCTTCCTTCTGACTTCCCTTCCGAATTTCCAATTGAACTTTTGAGTTTACTGGACTTAGACCTATCCGATCTCCCTAGCGATATTGATGAACTGTTAGACCTTGACCCTTCTGCTATTCCTTCCGACCCCCCTTCTGATATTTTGGCCGCACTTGACATAGAATCATCTGAGGTGACGTCAGACCTCCTCCTCTTTATAGATTTCATCACGTGGAAACTATCCCAAAAACATAGCCACGACATCGTGAAAGTCCAAGGAAAACCTAAAGGGGTTGATAGTGATTCTTCCGAGTACACAGAGTTTAGCATTAGTTCTTCCGACGACATAGAGTCTTCCACCAAATCTGGTAATGACATCTCAGGCGTCTCCTCTTCCGCTGATTCTGATAGTGACATCTCAAAAGTCTCCTCTAAAACTAAATCTGATGGTGACATCTCAATAGTCTCTTCTTCCGCTAAATCTGCTGTAGGGCTCCTACATGTCACAGCAAAGCCAGCTTTTAACTTACGTTCTGATCTTCCTTCTGACTTCCCTTCCGAATTTCCAATTGAACTTTTGAGTTTACTGGACTTAGACCTATCCGATCTCCCTAGCGATATTGATGAACTGTTAGACCTTGACCCTTCTGCTATTCCTTCCGACCCCCCTTCTGATATTTTGGCCGCACTTGACATAGAATCCTCTGAGGTGACGTCAGACCTCCTCCTCTTTATAGATTTCATCAAGTGGAAACTATCCCAAAAACATCGCCACGGCACCGTGAAAGTCCAAGGAAAACCTAAAGGGGTTGATAGTGATTCTTCCGAGTACACAGACTTTAGTATTAGTTCTTCCGACGACATAGAGTCTTCCACCAAATCTGGTAATGACATCTCAGGCGTCTCCTCTTCCGCTGATTCTGATAGTGACATCTCAGTCGTCTCCCCTTCCGCTAAATCTGATAGTGACATCTCAGTCGTCTCCTCTTCCGCTAAATCTGATAGTGACATCTCAACAGTCTCCTCTTTCACTGGACAAAGAAAAAGCAAAGCCATGCCAACCAGCAGAGATGGGGGTCTGAAAGACTTATTAGAGAATGAAATTCAAGAATTGAAACGGGAAGAGAATGGTAAGGAATGATAATATATTTATGAACACTTTTATCTTGGTCGCAGTGACATTATTTCGTATGTATGTATGCATGCATGCATGCATGTATGCATGTATGCATGTATGCATGTATGTATGTATGTATGTATGTATGTATGTATGTATGTATGTATGTATGTATGTATGTATGTATGTATGCTGGGATGTCTGCATGTATGTATGTATGTATGTATGTATGTATGTATGTATGTATGTATGTATGTATGTATGTATGTATGTGTGGTGTGTGTGTGTGTATGTATGTATGTATGTATGTATGTATGTATGTATGCATGTATGTATGTATGCATGCATGCATGCATGCATGCATGCATGTATGTATGTATGTATGTATGTATGTATGTATGTATGTATGTATGTATGTATGTTTATGGATTGGTGTTACCATGAATAGATGAGCTGATCAGTTTATTTTTCATTGCTGGATGTCAACATTGTAATATAAAACTAAGGGGTGGACCATTTGATATCCTGGGGGGGGGCTTGGAAGATTTCGGGGGGAAAAAAGATGCCAAGTGGATTTGCTTGAAAAAAGAAATCCGGATATGAGTGGGTGATGGGAAAAAAAAAGATGGACCACTACTGCTAGAAAAAAAAATGTCTTGGCAGGGAAATGATGCACAGGTTCGAGTATACTGTTCAACCTGCTCGTACCTCTCCAACCAGGACATTTGTCAAATCATGACAAACAGTTTCAAACACATGTCAGGGACCAGTCAGTTTTGTTGGCCTGTGGTACATATATATATTTGTTATTGTCTCTGTTTCTTTCATAAATGGTTTAAATATTACTTCATGTAAGGGTTCAAACATAACTATACATAAAATTATACATATAATACATGTATTACCTAGCTACCACACTAGTTACAGAACATGCCATGTATTTTTTTGGCTGTTTCACAATCAGTGCTTCACTTATCTTGCACTTTGGGGCAAAAGTGAACTTGACTGTTTTGTAATGGTAACCTTCATACTATTGGATAGTTTATAAAAGAACTTAATCTAAATTGTTCTAGTCTCTTCAGTATCAATTTGTCAAAAGGGATGATATACTTCTTATTTCAGACACTACATGTATCGACACCACAACTCAAATTCAAGTTTCTCTTGCACACTAGGTATGACCTCCTAAAGTGCTCTAACACATCAGTGACTTTACTATACATGCAATATCAATGCCCCTATACAAATGTTACAGGCCCACTTTTATAACATGGAACCCCCCTCCCCCATAAGAGGTAGACATGTTCCAGTTTCAAATAAAAAATTCTTTCCTCCACCTCTTACTGTCAAGATGCTATGAAACTTTATTTAAAAAATGTTTCAACCTTATGTAGTTGTTTTTTACATGTTAGAGCTGTCTTGTAAAGCTTGCAAATTATTGTCTGAAAGTGTCTGTGAATAGCCTAAACATTGCCTTTAGAAGTAAAAACCTCCAGGGCTTCTAGGGGGACACCCCCTAGAACCCCCCCCCCCCCCAGAAGAGGTAGACATGTTCCAGTCTCAAATCAAATTTCTTGCCTCCACCTCTTAGTGTCAAGATGCTATGAAACTTTATTTAAAAAATGTTTCAACCTCACGTAGTTGCTTTTTAAATGTTAGAACTCTCTTGTAAAATTTGTAAATTATTGTCTGAAAGTGTCTGTGAATGGCCTAAACATTGCCTTTTAGAAGTAAAAATCCTCCAGGGCTTCTAGTGTCAAGATGCTATGAAACTTTATTTAAAAAATGTTTCAACCTCACGTAGTTGCTTTTTACATGTTAGAGCTGTCTTGTAAAGTTTGTAAATTATTGTCTGAAAGTGTCTGTGAATAGCCTAAACATTGTCTTTAGAAGTAAAAATCCTCCAGGGCTTCTAGGGGGAGACCCCCTAGAACCCCCCCCCCCCCCATTCACATACTCTCACACAAGAGGTACACATATACCAGTCTCAAAGCTCTTCCTTCTACAGCTTACTGTTAGATGCTATGAAACTTTATTCACGGGCCCGGGGTCAGTGACTTTTTGTTGGCCCAATGGAAAATAACACTGACACCCCCCATCCCCAAGCTGGAGAAACTGACTGGTCTATCTAAATGTCTGAGCTCACCAATCAAGTTTCCGATTTGTATTTTCAGTGTGTCATCATACCATGGCATAAAAACTGTCAATGATGTTTATTTAATTGAAAATCAAACATGTATGAAATATGTAGTTTTCTAAATAAAATCTGTGTGTGATAGAACAGCATCTTTTTACTCTCTGTATTACCCTGTGTGAAAACCAAACAGAAAATTGTGGCAACAAATGTAGGTGTTCAACGTTGACGTAAAAAAAAATCCGGATATCTCAAAGAAGCAAAGAAAAAAAAGTTGCCAGCATAGGCGAAGGAGAAAAAAAATAATTCTCAGGCAAGCAGGTGGGGAAAAAAATAATGACTCTCCACCAATCTTCCAAGCCCCCCCCCCAGGATATTGAATGGTCTACCCCTAACAAAAGAACTCTGTAGTTGTCATGATTGTGTTTATATGAGTTTCTGTGTCGTCTTTGTAATTTTCTTTCTATCATATATACATTGTAGTTCTAAACAAAGCGATTGGTATCCTAAAGAGTAGAAACAACCAAAAACCAGAAGATCAACACCTTCACAAGCAAGAGAGAGGTGAGCATAAAACGATTCCAACAGCCATTTGCTAATTCAAGTTATTTGAGAACCAGTGACGTAACACGCGTTGTCGTGACATAGACACGCGTTGCCGTGACGTAGTTCGACCAGGATATAAATTCCACATTTTGTTCAATTTGGCTTGTGCATGGTATCATGTCAAGTATCGCGCTAAAAAAACCGTATTCTAGACATTGCGATCACTCTTACTATGGAGAAATGTTGCCTTCTATATCATATGATTATAAATTTTGAAGAAACGCGATTTCATTTAGATAGTCTAATACTTGGTCTTATTTTACGAAATATGATTTTTCAATTGTCATTCTTACAGAACGCATGTCCTCTCTCCGCAAGTACAAAGCGTCAAAGTTGATGTAGAACATTTGCAACCGATTACGACATATGAAAACTGACAACTGGATCAAGATCAAGTTTAATGTGGAACGGGGAACAGGGAACACTACGACGTCTTGGTAACATAGAAAAAAATAAACGACCATGCCACATATAGATGACGTCATATTTCAGCAGTGCAGTGAAAAACGAACAACTCGCAAGTCTTTTTAGTGGTCTGAGGTTGTTATCATGGAACTACGAAGGCCGAGTACGAAAGCCGAGACAGTTCTTCACAATTGACATTGAAAAAAAACGATAACGTGACGTAAACAATAGAGACATCGCCTGGAAGTCCCTCTGCACTCAATTACATAGAACAAAAAACCCTCTATAAAGAAAATCTGTCTTAAGCCGTGACGGTATACCTCAGACCACTATATTTTCAGTAGTGGTCTGAGGGTATACGTAGCTTGGTAAATTGACTAATTTCCTGTATTTCGACTATAAAATATGTAGAATGGCTCGGCCTTCGTACAGAACATAATATGATCTCGCCCAATTCATTTTAATTGAACCCAGTGCACGGTCTATAAAAATATTGTTCTTGTTAGGTTACTTTAGTAAGTATCTTTATAACAACCAATATCATAATACACATCTGGCAACTGACAGAGCTCTCATCAATTATTCATACTTTGATTAAATATTATGACGTATGTTTGGTTACCAAAATTCAAGAAGCGCTGCAGTCTGTGTTATCTTCAGTCTTTGTTCCGTCCTACTTTATCTGACGATGATATTCCTATTCTCCATCAGTAGAGTCGTATAGATGTGAGTTTTGTACACCGACTTAAGGGGCACAAGCCGAGTTTACACGTTAATGTTTTGTTGGTTTTCCAAAAGGTACTCCTAGTTTTGTACTTACTGAACGTACTTAAACATAAAAATTGTAATTGAGTGAACTCAACAAACCTTGTATTAAGATATAAGCTTACACAATGTAACTTATAAGCAATCTGATGACGTCATTGTAGACGTATACAATTGTCGAGAAAAGCTCTGCTATGTAATCAAAGTGTTCTAATGACAATGCCCTAAGACAACGATGTCATAGAAAACATGTTTATCGACATTAACATCATACTAGAACTTGCGTAAAACGTTTATAAACTCGGCTTGTGCCACCTCAGTATATCACTGTGACAGGTACAGATTGTGTCACGTGATAGTATGGATCATGTCATGTTAGATTTTCTATGATTAGCTGAACTAATAATTTTGAATACGAATTATATAAATGAAATTTTGGTAAGAAAAAAAATTACTTTTTAACCTAAGAGAAGCTAACCTTGTGTTTTATGATATATTTAGCTTTAGTAGCTGTAGCCATGGTAACTACAATGCAGTGCATCCTTCTGAGACGATGTCAATAATTTGAGAGAATTATTCCCGCTCAGAATTCATTGACTTTTTATTTTTTGACGCTATTGATGTTTAAGTTTACAGGTGAATTTCAGACACATGGTAAGAAAATACCACACTATTGTGTTGATACGTGGCAAGCTTGTTTATTGAATACAATCCCATGTAATACTAGGAGCAATCACTGAACATGGGCGATAACAAAGCAACACTATATACAAGCCACTTTCTAAACTGTAACCACAGTGTTACTGTCATAGTATATCACCCATCGACTTTGTTCGACAACCTTCCAAGTGAGCACAGTTCGTGGTCTTGCTGGAAGACGACAACCACACCTATTCTATCACTGTACGCCGCTTACCTGTCAATCTACTGCAACACATGAAGCTTAGTTACTAGTACTAGACTTTTGTGAAGAAAGATGCACATAGTTACAGCTACTGTGGCTTTAAAAGTATGGTTTTATATTATAATGTTTTATACAAGTTTTCTGGGCAAAGGAGGCAATAATTATGTTCTCCATCCCACACCGGCGGCTATCGTACTTACCGTGTCCATAAATGAGATATATAGATACTTGTTGCACCGCTCACGTGTGTATGACAACGAAACGCCCTCTAACTAAAGTACCACAGGTAGACCTTGACTGCTGCTGCTTTGATGTACGATTCACTACTATACAGATATATTATATATATGGAACGTGCAAAAGACTTCAGTCAGTTGAGCCACAGGTATGTCTTGTCTGTGGTTGAGCCTTCCGGGCGAACTAGATAACCCTGTTGTTTATTTTCGTTTTTTATTTGTTTCCATTTTATTTTGTTTTTACATACACTGGCAGAAGTTTATTCACAAACCATATACATATAGGACATTTCTGTCATAAGTGAATGGTGCTAGCATTTCTATCATTTCAATGTTGGACACACAATTTTTGATCGAAGCTTTTGAAATAAAACACTTAATCTACTTTTTAACGATGCAAATTAATGAGTGGAACTTGATAATTTAGTCAGTGTGACAAACAAGTCGGAGCAAGTATGAGTGGCATGGCTGACATCTGGTATCTTACAGTCTAATCGATCAACCATATTTGTAAATGCTTATTTATACACATACATACCATCATTCATGCAGAACAGGTTTTGATCGACTTAAACATGTCCTACCCTTTTCACCGAGCTATCTGAGACCTCAATACAAGATACAACAACATGACAACATATTGTTCATATCATTGTTTCAACTAAAATAATAGGTGATTAACAAGTCAAGTTTAACCTCAACAGTCATCCACTTTTCTTTCTCAAATTACGGCTTACTAGTGTGAAAACAACTTATCAATATGCATGTACAGTGATTAGGTTAAACGTTGCTATTCTTACAATCTTACGTAATAATATGCGCCTCAGTGGAAAACAACAGCTTTAAACTTCAATCATCAACTCATTCTAACTCAGACCACTAGAAGAATGGTCTGGGATTCTAATAAACATGAAGAAGAAAATAATCGGGGGTTGCGCCATGGAGATTTTTGGTTTAGAGAAAATGACGTAGTAAAATGGGTCCATTTTGGAATTCAAAATGGCCACCAAACTCAGTGTCAGTTCTATGGCCCGGGAAAGAATTGTCGATTCCATCGAAAATAAGATGGTGCAGTGAACCATATTCATTTTAAAAGGCTACAAAATGAACCACGCAAAATCTTTCATACAGCTAAATTTTGGGAGATTTAAGAAATATACTTTAAGTGCATTCTAGATCTACCTTTAACTTAAAGTGGCCATGCATATAGATGACACGGAGGATTGGGTATTTACTTAGATTTTTTATTTATAAAACAATGTTATCATATCTCCTTACTATAATAACGACCAAGTCTGTGTTTGCAACTCACTCAATAAATTGCAACAGATTAACAAACGTGTAAAAATAATTGTTATTGTATGAACTTTGTACTTTTTGGATTGTGTTTTTGCGATGTACTGAGTTATAAACACAGACTCGGCCAATTAAATGTTGTTTCACGTTGATTTTCCAAGTAGGACGCCATGATACGTGTGTTTTATAAATCCAAAGTAAATTACCCAATACGCATCCATACGACCACTTTAAGCTTAGAGATTTAGTCAATCATGAAAGAAATGTTGGGTCATTGTAAAAGTTAACTGAGATCGGTGTCGGATGTTACCCTGTGTTCATTTTGATAGGTCCAGTGAAAAAAAAATCATGTGTACACTTATATCCAATTCTACACCTTCACTAAATATTGCCTTCAGCATGAATCTGTATGACTGACATGTATAATTGATAGTATTATGTGGAGTACATTTTTACGGAGATAGAGTACATTGATTTATAGCACTTGTGCAACATTTGACCTATATATACCGCCCTCAAGTGACAGGTCACCTTAGGTTACCTAAGGTCAGTTGTGTAATTTCAACATGGCAGCTTCCAGATACCGAAAGTTTCTTCGTCTCTGTGAACAGTGGCCCATCGACAAAACCAAACGAGGCCGTGACGTAGCACAACATATACGAGACAGAGTTGCCGTAGCTTTCAAACACGGTGATAACTCACAGGTAAGTATTATTTTCAATCAACACGGACCTCCAAAGATCGTGAAAGGTCTGACCGGCCGCGATGCCACTCACTAGCATGAGGCATGACAGATTATGTATTTCACGTAGCGTTTTGTAATTCTGTTACGAATGAGGACGATCTTATTAACTGATCTGTGTTGGATATATCATGGAAGTATCGCCCACTTCCATGGATATATCAAGATCTTCCTTGTGTGCAAACGTTGCGTTGTCTCTTCAGCCTTCTGAGTAGAAATCTCCCCGCGGGGATGGGGTTCGGTAGAGGATGTAGGGATGTGACGTCTGGTCACATAATATATACACCGTTTATAAACAATTATAAGCTGAACAATGCACCACCTACATCTTGTTACTATTTGTATTTTTTCTCCTAGATATCTAACGAACTAGAATGTGATAGAATTTACGACAATTTACATCAAATAAATACAGACTATTTTAAGAACAAGGTAAGTTTACTCTCTCCAGCGTCTATGCTTTACAACATGTCTTCATTTATTGCATGTACTAGTATGTACCAAAGCACAATGAATAGAGAGGTTGTAATCAAGTTCATTCCTATTTTGCCCAAATGAGATAAAAACTAAAACTCAGTAAGAGCAACTCGATGTCAACAGTGTGTAGTTGAGATGAGAGTATGCACAAAAGGCGTTTTTGCAAACTTTTTGGTAGCCAAAATTTAATATCATAATATATCATGTTCTTATCTTCATAATGAGTGAGATCTCTACCACTTTCTGTGCACTATTTGTTGAAATAGTATAAGGATATTTTAGAGTGAAAGATAAGTAATCAACAAGAAATCGTGGATGCGGAAACTGACATCAACTTAAAAAGACAATATAAAACTGTTCTCCCCAATCTGTAATGGCTGTACATCTGATTAGAAGAAACCAATAACACAGAGACCATATGGAAAACAAAACTACCTGAACTAGACACTCACATGAAAACATTATATGTATAAAAAATAAAATAAAAAATCTACCAATCCCACCTATTCTAAAAGTGAATGTAATTGTCACCACACATTTTTTTTTTGTTAGACCTAAGTCTCAGTGGACACACAGGCTGATGAATGTAGACATGCAACTAGAATTTTCAAGTATTGAAAAGGAAATTTATCATAGAAGAGAAAGCCTAATGGTTTATACTTCAGAAACTCCAACCATAGAATAATTTGTTTTTATGATTTCTATTACAGTATCCCAGACTTTATGACACAACAGCAACTGGCTGTACTCTAGATGAATGCAGATTATTAGTAGCAACAGGTAGGTCAAAGGTCAAATATGATAAGTCATGAATATGTAGATTAGTAGCAGCAACAGGTTAGTCAAAGGTCAATATGCTTTCCATCCATATGTAGATTAGTATATGTACTAATCACTAGCAACAGGTAAGTCAAAGGTCAAATATGATCATAAAGAATATGTAGATTAGTACGAGCTACAGGGAGGTCAAAGGTCAAGATTGTCATGAATATGTAGATTAGTACTAACAACAGGTATGTCAAAGGTCAAATATGATTGTCATGAATATTTAGATTAGTACTAGTAATGGGTTCTCCAAATATAATAATGTGTCATGGATATCTTTGAGAAACTCAGAACTGAACAAACTGAACAAGCTGTTAAGTTACTTGTGCATCTTGTGGAATAAAAATTGATGACATGGCTGAGCAGTCTACAGGCCAATTTGTTGTGTAGAGTGGTGTTGAAAAACATAGTCCCACTACTTATATGATACATCATTACATGTTTATCTTGTTGACTTTCAGATAGCATAAAACAAATGGAAGACTATGACAAGGGTTATCTACACAAAATGAAAGACTCTGTTATAAAAAATAACAATGAGACCAGATAACAGACAACCACACATGAATAATATGAAGATATATATGGACTATGAGTTATTGAACTTGTTAGAAGTTGATGTGTTTTGTAGGACTGTTATTACCATGCTTGTTGGAAACTTATTCAGACTATCCTGGTGGAAGTACGGCTCAGCAGTATATTGTGATCAAATATGTATCTCTTGAAGAGGTTATGAGGAGTTTGTACTTGATATTTATATTTGAGTTATCTTGCATGAAAGTAATATTTATGGCAATTTGTTTGCATTGTAAGTAAAATGGCTACTACACATGTCTATTTTTAATTGGAAACCCAAAACAAAAGAAGGTACAAGCTAATGCCAGTTTGTCTATGCTAGGTGTCCTGTATTATTGAATTTCAGTGTAAGTTTTACAATTCATGAAGTATGTTTACATTCATTTTGTTGACAGCGTCTCTTACTGCCACACATGAAATTTAAGCCTCACTTTCATTTGATGGGATGTTCCATTATCCTGTAGGGTAGGGGTGTTTTCATGTTTGAAGCGTCTTTCTCTCTTTGCATTGGCAGTATTTTTTTTTTCATTTGAGGTGTCCACAAGTCTTCAGGCTCTTTTTGTTGCTGTCTGAATGACATTATTAGTTGTTCATATCACTGCAAGTTTCATTCGCCTGTTTACATTGCAATCTGTGTTTTACTTCGCTGTCTGACGAATCACTTGTATCGCTAGCAATGACAAACAATTAATGTTTGAAAATTATATGCTCAAACTGATAGGTCACAATGTGGAGTGATAACATACATCTGCCTAATTGACCATATTCGAATGAAATCAATATGTAAATGTGCCCTCACTGAGATAAGCACAACAGCAACCTGATTTACATATAGTGAATATTATGTAAATATCTACATACAGGCATGCTGGTGACAGCCCTTGGGGGTGTGGTTAATTTAATTGTTTGCCATTGCTAGCATTACAAGTGGTTTTTTAGACAGAGAAGTAAATATAGACTGCAATGTGACAGGTTAAAGTTTCAGTGAAATGAAAGATTACAATGATGCCTGAGATTAGTGTAAATAGAATTTGGTTTCCATTCCCAGAGAATAGAATGGTGGGTGGGGGAGGGAGAGAAAGAAGTAAATATGTTCAAGTCATAGTGAGTTTTGTTTTAATCAATACCCTTGCAACTGAATTAAGTGTCAAAGTATACTACTGTGTCAAGATTACAACAGCAGAAAGTGAGCTTTGAGCTAAGATGGACACAGACTAAAACCAATGTTGTGATATGTTTGTATGTTATTGAATGAACGTTGGTTAATTTTACTCACATTCGGGTGGTGTTTGTGATGACCTCCACAACCTTGCAATATACATTTTTGGAGACTTGCTGTGTCTACACTATCTTGATGACAGGGCGATTATATCCTGCCCACCACACAGGCTATTTTCCACTTGTACAATCTAACAACAACAACAACAACAACAACAACAACAACAACAACAACAACGATCTATCAAATCATTACAGCACCAATCTTGAGACCAGTCTTCTGTTGAGTCTCACTGAATGGTTTATGGCACACAACAAGCTTTCAAGAACAATGTTATCAGTTTCGTTTTGAGACAATCCAGGCTGTATGTTTGAGAGAACTGTCAGTAGGAGATTTTGTCTCATTGCAGATCGTGCGAAATATGCAAATATGGATAGCAACAATAGTTGTCAATCGTGATCGTGGTCAAGCTTTCACCATGGCCATGTGTGATGACGTTGAGAATAGTGTTGCTAAGCGTTTGACACTTTCAGCTTGACCACCCTCAAGTGGTTGTTATGAATGCAATGGCTCACATGAGATCTCGTGACACTGAGACAAAAAAAGGCTTATTAGCAAACAGTTCTAAAGTAGTTTTTAGTTTGTGTTCATCTCAGTAAGACATAAGCTTGGTTTCCATAGTACTAGTATCACACCTCATCAATAACACACATTAAGAGAGTGGTATACTAACTTCATGAATGTTTTACATGTGTATTTTTCTTTGTTTTTACATCAATTGTTAATAAATTCTGAAGAGTTTGTCAAATTTCTGTGCCCTTTGGAGTCTCTTTTAAAAAAAATATTTGTTTGGTTCACATGGCAATGTTAGAAACATATTGGAGGAATTGAAACATGACAAACCAACAAACAAATCTATAACACAGACCAAAGAGATTTGACAAATAATCCTTTTTATTTGCCTAGAAATGAAATATTACAATACATGATGTTCACATACTAACTTTCTCCAGAATGTCCCTTTTCTGGGATCTGTGAGTTTCTTTGAAAGCTACCTATAAAATTGTTGAACTCGTTCAGCAAACTGCTGTCCATGAAGTAGCCTACATGTACACTTGAAGGACTATCACTGCCACACTATCCTACCTGACATTTTGATTTTTTAAATTTTCACTATCGTTCCAAGTCTGTCCGACTCCTATTTCCACGAGTGGATATTAAGCCATGCCCTGCCATACACATAACGTGTGTAAAACATTAATTAGCATACATTTGAATAAAATTTGATGTACATGGGTGCGCAAGTCTTATGTACATATATCCTGATTGCACAATTTAAATATATCTAATTATGCATTCGACCAACCATGGTCTATGATGGAATGCCATTCAAACCAGGTGGAAACAGGAGTCAGTGTAGACTTGAAAGGACAGCAAAAATTCAATATATCAAAATGTCAGTTAGGATAGCGGAATAGTGTGGTAGTAGTGATAGTCCTTCAAATCTACTGGTCAGCTATCAGTAAAGTGTAAGTGAGACTGACACACTGCCCTCACCTGTGCAATACAAAATCTCTGGCCATAGAGATGTCACAAAATGCATGTTCACTCTGTCTTTAAAGTTACAAACCAAGAGATCTATCATTGGATAGCATTGAATTTGAGATGAAATCTTTGCATTCTATGGCCGGCTCTCCTATCACACAATGCTGTTTTCCATTCATGGATCTTTCATAACTATCTCATAGATATCATTATAACTGATAACATGTAAGAACAGAGTGGTATGCAAGAAATGTACAAGTCATTCTACCAACAACAACAGTAGCAATGTTTCTGTCACCTACTGACCAACAGAAAAATCAATCCTAAATTTAATTCCAGTAAAAGAACATTCCATCATTTCATATAAATCTCTTAGAGACACTAAATGCTAATATTCTACATTCTGCGTCTAAACTGCAGTAAGGAATTGGATTGTTGTGTCAAGTACTGAGGAGCTTCATTCTGCGTGAAGTAGATATTACTGTTGCCATGGCAATGATGGTATCCATTTACCACTGTTGCCATGGTAACTGGCGGCCATTTTGGTTTGGCTGCTACATTTTGTATCTGTGGTAGCTTAGTCCAATCACAATACTGAGAGACAGGTAGACATTTTGTAATATTGTAAACATTGTTACATCACTATTCCCCACTGGGAACAATTATTTCTTTCCCTTTCCTTTTCCTTTTCCCTTTCCTTTTCCTTTCCCACTGTCAGATTTTTCCTTAGATGCAGTAGTAGCCTTCTTCTTTGTATCTTTTTTAGCCTGTGAAGAAGAAAAGTTAAATATTTGTGATTGTAACATAGATTTGAACACATGACTAAACATTGGTGATCTACTCTCTGGAAGGCTTTCTATACATAAAATCAACTATTTACTGACACTGTAGTTTTCTACCTAGTGGTCTTTCTCTGTATCAGCCTCTAGCCCCAAATCTGTACATCGATGTGGTAATACTGCATAACTGAATTTGTGAAATAGAAACTGAGCAATGTGAAGGTACAGTCAAAAACCTGCTTGAACCATAGACCTTCCACCAACGTTGGTGGAGGGTCTATGCTTGAACTTATGATACAAAGTTAGAAACACATTACACTTCAGTAAACATGTATTTTGTTATGAACTGCAGAGTGACTATTAAACACTGATAGGAGTGACTGAAGAGAAGCAAGCATTACCATTAACTAATCCAAACACTCCTTAAATCTGTATCTGCCTTGGCTTTTACTTGATATTTGGAAAGGTTTTAGGGTCAGTAATAATTGCATTTTTAGAAATAAATTGACTTCACTCATTTCACTTCTTGAACATCATCCATTACCTGAAATACATTTTATCTACCTAGGCACGGAAATGAAATAACAAGGTCAGAACCATGACTTCCTCTTCATGTATGGTCGATATTACAAAAATCTGCCTTGTTCACTTTTGACCCTATGGCAAGAGCTAACTGCTATTACAGGTACCGAGATTCAGTCTTGCTTATTAAATCCCCATAATACATTTCTTAATAAAGAGAGAGAAATAAAGATTTATTTTATCCAATTATACCTTTATCATAGCATCCTTTGTGACATCGTCGTCACTTTCAGCTTCACTAAGTACTTTCTCTCCTTCTCCTTCCTCCATGGCAAGTTCACCTTCTGTTTCCTGGGCAGCACCACGTTTTTTCTTTGGTGCAGTGACCAAAGAGTACGGAGACATGTGAGCCTCTTTATTGTAAGTCCTAGTAAAGGCAGCCTTTACCTGAAATGACACAGTAATCATATTATTACATGCTTCAATATACATATGCAGTTCTCAATTTTGTTCTCAGATAGAATTTCACCACCTAGGTACATCATTTTAGATCTCACCTAGGTACATTATTTTAGATCTCAGATAGAATTCACCACCTAGGTACATCATTTTAGATCTTATAATTTTACCACCTAGGTACATCATGTTAGATCTCAGATAGAAATTTACGACCTAGGTACATGTACAACATTTTAGATCTCAGATAGAATTTTACCACCTAGGCATGTCATTTTAGATCTCAAATAGAACTTTACCACCTAGGCATGTCATTTTCGATCTCAGATAGAATTATGCCACCTAGGCATGTCATTTTAGATCTCAGATAGAATTTTACCACCTAGGCATGTCATTTTCGATCTCAGATAGAATTTTGCCACCTAGGCATGTCATTTTAGATCTCAGATAGAATTTTACCACCTTGGTACATGATTTTAGATCTGAGAGGCGAGTAAAGCTGATCTTGTCCATCGGCATTATATCAGAAAAAGCAGTTTCTCGTCAAAATTGCGATATTTGCAAAAACTCATATTTTGAGCGGATCTAAATCAGTTGCCATGTAATACGTTGGAAATAGTAATAATCACAAAACTACACAGATTACGCCTACTTACTTTGGAGTTGATAGAACTCATTGGATCTCTTTTGCCTTGAAATTGTCCAACTTCAAGTATAGAATCGAAATCATCTTTTTGTAGATTGTATTCATCTAACAAATCAATGACATCTCTCACACCTTCTTGTTCTTTCTCAATAAGAGGTTTGGTTAGAAAGTTCCTGAGATGTGGTATGTACTGCTGATTGAGTTCAGCCTTACTGGATGATGCACTAATAGAGAAACATGTCACATTTCATTGTCAGTCCATTTGTGGTTAGAATGAATTAAAATATACCATATCCTGGTTATCAGATAAACAAAAGATTACATAGTTTTAGCCACTAGGAGTGCTGTTAGGAGGAAGCTTTTGGTCAGGTAGTCTGGGTCATGATAGTTGATAACTGTCCACCTTATCAAAAAGACAAAAGATTGTAGACTTTGGCCACTAGGAGTGTTGTTCAGAACCAACTTTTTGAGAAGAGGGCTATGAAAGTTGTATACTGTACTATCGCCACCTTTGAAAAAAACCTTCACTTTCTAGTGTTTCATGGCAAAGTTTGATTGCATTCTTGACAAGTCAAAGTAGTATTCTGCTTACTTTGTTTCAGATCACACTATTTTTAGAAACGTAAGTAATTGCTTAAACACAGAGGTGGGAAGCAGGTAGAGTTTGCAATATACTTCCATATATAGAATAATGTTGATGGGGAACCTTGATGAAATACCTGGGGTACACAGGTAGATTTTACCTACTGCCATCCCTAACAATAACTTAGGATTGAAATAACCTGATTACAAATTGACTTACCTTAGCCTCATGTGTACCTGTAGGGTTTGTAGGAGTCTGTCATTTTTATTTGTTGTTGAGTGTTTACCAAGCCAACTTGGAAAGTTTACCATGAATGACAAACTACCTTGCATAGCTTCACCAGGTAGTACACTGGCAAACATTGCCTACAAAGTAATCACATCAAGCACGATTGAGTTATAAATGAAATGGTATGAGTTAATTCAAGGAAAAGTCCAGTCAGACTTATTTCTACCTTTAGTACACTTGTATTGATTACTGCTATCAACTTAAAGGAAAAGTCCAGTCAGACTTATTTCTGTCTTTAGAACACTTGTATTGATTACTGCTAAGAACATAAATATTAAATTTCAGATGGCACTATTTTAGTCTCTGTATGTCTCAGTTGTCAAGTTCTATTACTTCTACATACTCTGAAAAAGGCCGGGTATATCCATATCAATATGCTGTGGTAGAAGGTTCTCTACATTCTCTTATTGAGGGCGCTATAACGACGCTTCTATTTAGTGTACTGCCGTCAGCATCATCACTTACCTGTGTAGGAAGAAGACTCCACCTTTGTTGTGTTCTTATCATTTTATCCACCAAGTCACCATCACTGATTCTATCAGCTGCTTCGCTCAATAACTGTAAATGTCGTTTAATATCACCTCTGAAATAAACAAGAGAATTTTGTACGTTGAGTCTTGAGGGCATCCTTCTGTGCAACACTCACAAGGTAAAAAAATAGCCAACAATTTTGCAGCACATGATCATCTGACTGTATAGCTTTCTGTTACATTATCACTGGCTTCATTTCTATAAGCATGACTGCAGAGAACATCGCGAGCACTCATGCAATATCCTGTTTATGCCACATTGGCACACATGTATCTTCAGGGTTCTGTTATGGAACTAGTAGTATACTAACCTTGCATTGACTGGAGTCACTGAAACATAATTCTCTTGTACAAAGAGTGGACCAATGGAATAGTCATGGAAAAATAAATCTGATTTGTCTGCCATACTCATATGTTTTCTTTCCTCACCAAAACAAAACACTTTCCTAACAACGTCAAATGGACCCTACAAAGAGAAAGAAAACGAGAAGTTAAACATGTACCTGTATACTGTAAACCTAGATATTTTCGCTACTAGAAAATTTGGCGATTTTAGTTTTCAGATAGTTTTAAAAGACTAATTTTTACTCATGACCAGACTGGTACATTGTGTTCATGTACAAGAAGACATTTTAGTCACTACATATTTTTCAGATTTTTGTTTTCCAGTGAAATAAGCGAAAATAATTCTCAGGAAACTTTTCCAAGTTTACTGTATGTCTCCACACAGTATATAATACAACACACTATCTTTCAAGTGGAAGGCACTGTCATTATAATTTTGACAAATTGTAAATTTTGAAATTTTCAAATACATATCTATATCTATCCAAGTATTCAAAGTGGATTGACCCTCTGAGTGTTCCCAATAAAGGCTTGATTATTTTTCTAAATTTTTTCAAAAAGCAAATAAAATATTCAGTTTCATAGTACTCACCAATTTGATATCTTTTCTGGCTTTTTCCGAATCTTCTTTGACCTGGTCATATGTTAATGACTTTTCACTGGCACTCCACATATTCAAATTATGAATTACCTAAATAGAATAAAAAAACACAAAATTGTATTACTTGTAAAGATCAGCAATATTTATAATCAATGTTGAACACTAGCATGTTAAAAAAGTAAGAAAACTTAATCAGTGTTTATACATACTATTGGTATTTACACCAGATTGCATACATGTATGCAAATGATATGCAAATGAGTGGACATTTAAGGACAGTCCGCTTATGTGTACAAAATCACATCGATTAAAGTTGTATTTTCTTTTCTAGAATTTGTTGGTTTTGGATAAATATATGCAATGATAACAGATTTCTAGCCCTGACCCAATAATGCTTGCATGCCAGTGTGGGTGTTTGGGACATTAACACTTGTGTTTGAGTGACATGGTGGGTGTTTGGCACATTTACACTTGTGTTTGAGTGACATGGTGGGTGTTTGGCACATTTACACTTGTGTTTGAGTGACATGGTGGGTGTTTGGGACATTAACACTTGTGTTTGAGTGACATGGTGGGTGTTTGGCACATTTACACTTGTGTTTGAGTGACATGGTGGTTGTTTGGCACATTTACACTTGTGTGGCAAACATAATGTCAATCTAAATCTGTCAATCACTGCTGTACAAACACAAGATTTTTGCTATTATAGTTGACAGTGTAGTTTTGTCAGGAAATGAGAGATACATATTATGGGTAATATGATCAAAGGAGAGACACATCAAATGACCATTGCCTTCATCACCTACCTGTCGTAAATCCTGATTGGTTGCATTTAGATTAAAGTGACCAGCTGATCATTGCCTTCATCACCTACCTGTCTTATATCCTGATTGGCTGCTACTATCAGCTGATGCATTGCAGGGGGTGGTATCTTGATACCTTCCTTAAAAGCTAATGACATCATGGCTCCCTAGTAACCATAAACAAAAGATGTATCCAAGGTAAATACAGTTGTGACATACTCAATAAATGAAATCAGTATCTATAATGTTTTTGTTATATTTGTAGCAAGCTATTCTCAGTTACCTAGACTCCCACTGATCGATGGGGGCTCTACTACCAGACCATCCAGATGAGAATCTGGGGAAACATGGTCCAAAGTCGCCTGCACTGAAAGTCACACAGTACATTTCTTCCAAGTCATGCAAAATGGCTTACAAGGCCCGTTTGTTGTAATTAAAATGTATCAGTTGCTTGAGACATGGCAACCTGTTATGAAGGTACCTAGATCGTTCAACCTGCAATGTTGGACTTGAAGTATCCCCCCCCCCCCCCCCCCCCCCCCCCCCCAGTATGCACTGCTCTTGGAAAGAGATCCAGTGCAGGTGACTTTAGATAACGCTAACAATAACACACAATTATTTTTTGTTTCACCTTAGAAATTGCTGAATGACCTATGTAAGGTAGACAAAAAAATTGATGTAACATATCCACTTACCTTGATTTGTTCAACTCTTGGTCTTTGAAAACGTAAATCAAAACAATAATTAACCAGAGATCGGATTTTGGGATGATTTCTATCATTACACATACAAATTATTGGAATTCTTGATCCTTTGATGAGCTGAATCAGTTCCTATGTCAACAAAACAAACAAAATATTTAATCAATATCATCCAATTTCATTCTAATAGGTTCTCAATATCGATACGGTTCAAATGTGTGGATTGATTTAAAAACTTGTTCTGGAATGATTTAATGGTCCTGGCACAAGTGATCAGGGTTGCATTATATTTGTACATCTAACCTGCATGCCTCCCCTATCTTTTTTCCAGCCATTCCATCAACTAACCTGCATCCCTCCTCAATCTTCATTACCAGTCATTCCATCTACTAACCTGCATCCCTCCTCAATTTTCATTTCCAGCCATTCCATCAACTAACCTGCATCCCTCCCCTATCTTCATTACCAGCCATTCCATCTACTTCATCCATAACCAAACAGTGTTTATGTCCTTTGTTTACTTCACTTGTACCGCCAAGAAAATCAACAACAGTTTGGTTGTTTACAGATTCAGCAACGACTTCTTTCAAACTTCTTTTACTTCGTGTATCACTTGCATTCAACTCGACAAAAGAAAATCCCGACTCCTGTTAATATTTGAGAAGAGAAGAAAATGATTTCATAAATACTAAAAGTTATCCTCTAATAATAAAATCTCTTAAAAATTAAACATCTGTTTAATATAACAAACAATTAAAATAAATAATATCAAAACTAGGCAAAACCCTTAAGTTCACGCAGGGTAGATTCATTTGACCAGCTGACTCACGATGATATTGTAGATAGCGCCCTCTGCGTGGAGAATGCGCAAAACATGGAATGCACATGCGTAGTCATTGCGCCGCAATGCATTCTTGTCGCATAGTATATAGGACATGCATGTGTACTAGTCATTGAGCCACTGCACAGCTGCTGTGCGAGCTATGAACCTGCTTGGTCCAGGATATAGTAAAAATTTGATAAAATAAAATGTTCTTGATCTATAAAGGGGTTGATTAGTCTGAAACGTCAGCTAAAACTTGACATGGACATTTTATCATAACATGTTAACAAGTTGTTACAACAAACTCACTTTCATGTCCCAAAATTTTGTATATTTTAAAGACCCTAGTAAAAATGGGAAAATCCAAATTTTGGGAAATAAAAGATAAAATCTAACCTGGCATACTAATTGTGCACTGGTTGTCTTGCCAACACCTGGTGGTCCGGACAACAACGCTGCTTTGAATCCAGAACCATCCTCTTTGTTCATATAACCTAAATATTATAGATCAAAATGAGAATAAATCAACAATTTTATCAAAATATGACATCTACACCGAAGACAAACCAACATATTCACATGTTAAGCCAGCATATATAAAAATTGCACATTGAGGGCGCTCTTCCCTTCACCATGTTGTTCACTCTGTAAACTTTATTGAAGGAAATTTATGAAATAATTTTAAAACTACTAAACCTGGATGAACCAGTCGTTGCAACACTACAAAGTCATTAATTGAGCTTCAAGTGTGCTTATCTCCCCCCCCCCCACAAAATATCAGTCACTATGGTTCTGATTATGGATAATTATTACATAAAATACTAGTGAGCAGACATGCTACTGGTATTTGCACTGTAAAGCAATACTTGAAACATTCCTCCTTATGTGTATTCTAATGAGTATGCAAGCATTGCGTATATCAATCAATATATGGTGTACTGTGCATGTTGTTGTATTAATTAGATGATTCAAACACAAACAGTACTGTACATAATATGTACAGAACCCAGTCATGAATGAATGCTAGAGTGGTTATTCAGGGTACTTGCACTCATGCTTGCAGTGTTTTCTGTTCCACTTTCATTTGCTATGATTGTGAAAGTACATGTACGACCACAGCAAACACTGTAAGCAACTGGCACTCAAGTGAAATGGAGTTTTGCGCTAGTATTTGCAATACTGAAATGCAAATAATGGGATGGTAGCGGGAGGGGGAGAGGGGGTGTCGTATTTTACCAGATTAAATCAAGCAGCTAGAGAGAACAGAGATAGAAACTGACCTGGTTTTTTATTTCCAGAATGTATTTTGTGCCATTTCTGCAACCAGTTGTACAATTTCTTCACGTTGCTCTTGTCGCCTTGCTGACCTATGATTTGTTTGAGGCTCTTAGGTTTGTGTTTGTCAACCCACAGTAACACCTCTTCTGATTGGTCAGTTTGGCTATTTTTTGCTGGAGGGCTACTCTTTTTAACCAATGGACTTTCAGCTTTTGATGTGGATGGCTTTGAAGGCTCGTCGTACGTTTGACTTTTCCTTTTACTTGGTGTAGACTTTGTGGGCTGCAGACAAGGAAAAAAATGTGAAGTATGTGGAAAATACAGGCTAAACATTTTTTTGTTAATGTTGTGTTTGTTGAAGACAGCAAGTAAAAGTATTTTTTACATAAATAAGGGTTAGATGCAACAATGTCTGACTTTTGGAAAATAAAAAATAATTCTCTCTCATTTACTCTGGCTGGAACACTGTAGACTGATTCGCCATTGATGGCACTCTTTATCACTTACTCATAAATTGTAAGTGACTGAGTACTAAGAAGTGCCTATAATGATAAGTTTTTCGAGCTAAGTTGTTGTGAAGTTTTGAAATAACTCTCTCACCTTCTCTGGTTGAATTGTTGGTTCGTATTTGGATTTCTTTCCTGGTAATGTTTTTATTAAATTCAACAAGCCATCCTCGTCAATTTGTTTTGTACCAAACTGAGTAGCCTGTACAAAATATTAAACATAGAAAAAAAGAAAATGGAGTGTTATGTACAAAAGACGAGATATGAACTGAAAACTGAGTGGTCTGCAGGAATGATTAGATGTACAACATAATGAAACATACGTATGAAATTGAGTGGTCTGTAGGAATGATTAGATGTATGACATAATGAAATGTATGTATGAAACTGAATGGTCTGTAGGAATGATTAGATGTATGACATAATGAAATGTATGTATGAAACTGAATGGTCTGTAGGAATGATTAGATGTATGACATAATGAAATGTACGTATGAAATTGAGTGGTCTGTAGGAATGATTAGATGTATGACATAATGAAATGTATGTATGTAATTGAGTGGTCTGTAGGAATGATTAGATGTACAACATAATGAAATGTACGTATGAAATTGAGTGGTCTGTAGGAATGATTAGATGTACAACATAATGAAACATACGTATGAAATTGAGTGGTCTGTAGGAATGATTAGATGTATAACATAATGAAATGTATGTATGAAACTGAATGGTCTGTAGGAATGATTAGATGTATAACATAATGAAATGTACGTATGAAATTGAGTGGTCTGTAGGAATGATTAGATGTACAACATAATGAAACATACGTATGAAATTGAATGGTCTGTAGGAATGATTAGATGTATAACATAATGAAATGTATGTATGAAATTGAGTGGTCTGTATCAAACATTAGATTACAACATAATGAAACATTCAAGACTGGTAAAATACACAGAAGAGCTCAAGAAAAGATTAGCTAAAAAAACATTCCTTGTATGAGACAGGTACAATCTCCACAACAATATACCCACATAGTGTACAGTGTACCATAGCTGTATGTATGTATGTATGTATGTATGTATGTATGTATGTATGTATGTATGTGTGTGTGTGTGTGTGTGTGTGTGTGTCTGTCTGTCTGTCTGTCTGTCTGTCTGTCTGTCTGTCTGTCTGTCTGTCTGTCTGTCTGTCTGTCTGTCTGTATGTATGTATGTATGTATGTATGTATGTATGTATGTATGTATGTATGTATGTATGTATGTATGTATACTTCATTTTACTGGAGTTCAATCAAGGCTGCAAGAAATAGCAATAGTCTAATATTATCCAATACTGCGACATAAATGACAAAGTGATGAAAAAAACCAGATGATGTTCAAGAATTTAATTTCGTATTTGCACCAAAATTTTCAAGTAGATCACCAAAGCTTTCGGTAGGTATCCATCATGGTTTCGTCAGTGTTTTCTGAAGTCATGGTGCATTTGTGACTTCAGACAATTGTCGCAAAGTCTCGGAAGTTGGTAACATCCTGAAAAGTTTTGAAAATTTTGGTGCAATACAAAGTTAAATTCATAAACTTAGACTGAACATTTGCACAGATGAGTTTTCATGATGATGTTAATGGAATTACTCACCTTTGATATTTTACTTTCACCAGGTCCTCTTCCAACCACAACATATGATGTCTTTTTACTAACATTACCAGTCACCTTACCACCATACCTCTCCACTAATTCCTTGGCTTGGTCACGTTCTAGTGACTCTAAGATACCAGTTATGACAAATGTCATACCCTCCATACAATTGTCAGCTCCCTGTATAGACAATGGCCATGAAAAGATAGTTTTTACATAAACACGATGAACACATTATTTTTGCCAGAGTGGATTTTTGTGACAGATGAATTTAGTTACAGATGAATGTAAGGTCAAAAAAAAAATTTGTTTCCAATAACACCCAATTTCAAAACAGGGTGGGTAGGTAGGAATTTTTTTATTTTTTTTAATTTTTTAAAATTTTTTTGGTCTGGTTCAGGTTGTTACAATATAGTCAACAGAGATTTATCAGCAATGTGTTTGTACTATCTGTATGATATGTAGAAGATATTGTAGGCTACACTGTATTCAGCCATGTTAGTTTGATCACAAAACAATAATATCACCAAACCTCAAAATCAAATATCACAAAACAATAATATCACCAAACCTCACTATTCCCCCCCCCCCCCTCCCAAAAAAAAAAAAAAAAAAAAAAAAAAATTAGGGTCAGCAGTGAAAAAGTAGGTTGGGTTGGGTTACCAGACCAAACAATTAATTTTTTTGGCCTAATCTGTCTACATACAGCACTACATCATACTATCACAACCTGAAATACTTACCTCTGGAATTTCTTTTGATCCAAGTGCTCTAGGTCCTTCTCTGTCTAAATAAGCTCTATACATAGAACCTTTTCTTTTTAGTTGGCCGCCTTCATCATCTTTGCTATCAGGGGAGGTTGTCTTTTCAGCAGGGCTTGTTGTTTCTTTCTTAACTGCAGGTTTTTGTGGTGTTTCTTTGATAGGTGTTGTTTTTTCTACTTTCACTGATTTGGCCTTTGTAGGACTTTTGGATTTGACAGGCGACTTAACAGGTGTATCAGCTGCAAGAATTTTGGCACTTTTCACTTTTTCTGCAAGTTTACTGGATAACCCTTTCTTGGCTGTTGTGAAATTAAGTATTACTTAATAAGTTAATAATTCTGATAAATACATAGTATTGCTGTCTAATACAGCTTTAGGTGTAGGTTCACTAATATTTGTTCTATTTCTAGTTAATTATTGCTCAAAATCTATTTGTGATATAAATTTGACCATTACTTGGCAAATTATAGATTTGGCATGTTTTCATTTATTATCTGAACATTGATACTGTATACTGTAGATGCTTAGCCCAATCTGATTAAAATCTGATGTAGTGTACACTGCGTGGTTTCTTTTTGGCTGTTACGTTTACTGTCGTTTGTTCTTTTTTTGAGCACTCATGTATTTTAATCAGATTGATACCTTGCCATGCTGGACATGCCATGTTAGTATAACTTCACTTTATTTTGTGAGGACACCAAGCCATATTAGGCTTAGTCAGTTAATCCCTGAACATTCCAGTAAGTATTCCAGTAGGGGTATTGTGACTTTTCCATGGACTTCAAAAGATGACCATGACTGTAAATGGACTATGGTATCTCATAGTTGCATAATTTGATACAACTTCAGACACCAGACCGTGGACAAACGGCAGCAGTTACAAACAGGGAAAGTAAACAACTGAACTGGATTAATATCACCTGGTATTTCATGTACACATAAAGAGTCCATAAAACTGTTCTTATCAAACCATGGTATGTCTCTGTAGTTCCAACATGCTGAGCCAAGTGTTATTAATCCAATTCATTCAATGTTTACGTTCCTTGTTTGTAACAAGTTTTGTTCATCCACAGACTTGTGTCTGCAGTTGCAATATGGTTTTACCAATTTAGTTTTGTTTATATTTTGGACAGGGCAAGTCTTTGTTCAAAATATTGTAAAACTGAACAATGTCAAAGGTCATACGAACCTTCTTGACTAGATGATGGTGTAGATGATCTGGATGCTAGTTTCCTAGGAGACTGCCTCCTCTCTGGCTCTTTCTTGAAGACCTGTGAATATGGAATTTCCTCAGGGTTTTTTTTCGACGATCATTTCATATCTTTCATTTTCCATGACTTTCATGGAATTAAAATCTTTTCCTGGACTAAAAAAAAGACTTTCAATAAGGACTTCAAAATTTCAGGACTTGTGAGGAAGAACCCTGGACTGAATGCATTGCACAGAAAGTGACATATAACATATTTACCTTAGAAACCTTCTTCTCTTGTTCCACCTCATCTAACTGTTCCAATGTTTTCATAAAATCTTCATCATCATGATCTTCAGTTTCTTTCTTTGGTAATTTTGACGAACTACCTTTTTCTTGAGGCTAAAATGGATAACTTTCTTGTTATGATAGAGTAACTATTTTTGTATAGAGGATGACAAATATGATGTACACTGTACACAAACATGACAACAAAGAACCCAAGAAAAATTATTCATAATATTACGGAAAGTGTTTCTACTAAAGTATCAACTGCCATTTATAAATTTTACATTTGATATACACCATATATAAACATGGGTTTCCGAAAAAAATGTAATTTGATAAACAACTCAACTTGTAATTTTTGATATTTAATTCACCTTTGACCTCTACTGACCTTTAACCTTTACACTCCAACTCACCTTTGGTCTTTTGCTGGGTGTTTTCTTGGCAGATCTATGTACTGGTGTAAAGCCAAAGAAATCTAGTGCTGTGGTTGGTGTTAGTTTTGCTGCAGGCGATTCTTTCTTGACAGGTTTCACTGATGGTGTCTTTGGTGACACTACAGAGGGTTTCTTAGTTTTGACTGGTAACACAACATCATCATCATCTGTAAACAGAAAATGTAAACATTTAAAGTGCATTGCAACAACACATTTCACTTAGGAAGTACTTCCCTAATAAGTCTTATCCTTGGATGAATTTATTAACAAAAAAAGTTGTTAACATAGAACAACTACTAAATGAGTATGATATTAATATTTGTTGACATTTCATATTTCCTTTCAAAACAATGACCCATTGCTACCAATATTTAACTACCATTGTCTCTGTGATGTTACAATTTAATTGTTGTCATCATCATCGTCATCGTCATCGTCGTCATCATCATCATCATCATCATCATCATCATCATCATCATCGTCATCGTCATCGTCATCGTCATCGTCATCGTCATCATCATCATCATCATCATCATCATCATCATCGTCATCGTCATCATCATCATCATGACTTTTGTCATATATCACCATTTTTGATTTTCCAACCAATCTTGTCTTGTTATCATTCTGGTTGTTTTAATCTTCCTTCACATCTTTTTCCTTGTAATCATCATCATAGCTGTTGTTTTCGTTGTCGCTGTCATCAAATTCAAAACTTTCACTGTCTTAAACATCATCATTAAAATCAACTTTACCTGAGTCAGGTATAACTGTGATCTCGTCTTTCTTGGACTTCACTAGTTTGCTATTAGATTTATGTTTTACCTTGACTGGGAAAATATCTTCATCAGAATCTACAACACCAAAACATTGTTATAATTAGAAACCTGGTAAATTTCCAAAATGAAAATCTTCTTTGAATTTCACCTAAAAGAACACTTTCCAACATATTAATGATTCCAGGAACTGTCTTTACTACACAGATCTACTGTGTGAATACACTTATGATAACCTAACTTTCCTGGGAGTCCCAAACGAAATGAACCACTGGTAGAACTGGCACAGACCTATAATGCCACAACCCTTACAGCTTTTTCTCAACTCCCTGGGGAGCATAAAACCCATACTGCCACTAGACACACAGGGTAAATATTATCTCTGTCCTTCCAGGTCAGCATAATTTATACCTCTGGGTTGACATAACTTAAGTGATTCAAACTTTCTATAATTAAATACAAATGGCAGTAGAGTGAAGATCGGATGAACAATGTACAGATTAATACCTCTTGTCCTTTATTCATCAAATCATCATTTCTCTACAATTATTACCTGAATCATAAATAACACCCTTCTTTGCTTTTATCGATTTCTTGGATTTCTTGGTCTCTGTGAAATCCTCTTCCCCGGAATGACTTCCATTGCTAGCAGTGGGTTCCAATCTTTTCCTTTTTCCCTTATTTTTGGATTCTTCTTTCTTCTTTCCTGGTTTACTGGTATGTCCGTTATCCTTTGCCTTGCTTTTAGTTGAACTTGATCCCCCAACAGCACCAAAGAAATTCCGTATATCCTATATGAGATGGATGGACAAACAGGTTGGTGAATTTGATACTAAAAACTTTTTGAATGAAACACTAACAAAGATAATACCTGTACAAGGACTATAAACATACTAAATTTAATCACACTGGAGTATGGAATGGATCTGCAAAGCTATGCATAGACCATTAGTCTCCTCTAAATAAATTAATAATACATCCATGATCCAGGCATAGATAAGGACGTACATAGTTACTACATAGTGATGGTGGTGGGATTAGGAGTAGGGGTCTCTTTGATATTGACTTGTTCATGAGAATTCCAATAGTCAATGATTTTTTGTTACCCGAAATCTATCAAATGAATATTTAACACTGTCAAAGAGCTACTATACTGTGTGTATATCTTGGTTCTTACACATGTGATGTCATTTTGTAAACATTATGCATGATGACATGTGGACTTGAATTGCGGCTCAGTTTTTATGGATAAAAAGCTGAGATCGAAATGTGATGACATCCTCCTGTGACGTCTGAGCTCGGTGTATGGAGCTTTATTTTTCGGTACTCAACTAATTGTAAGCTCTTACTCACCATACTAGAAGTGTGTATTTCAAAACATCATACTCCGTGAATCAGCTGTCATGTCTACTTCGCGCCAAAAAGTTCACTGAGCATGCGCGAACTAAAACTTCGCTTCATCTCTTCCGGGGTATGGGATATTTGACAAACGTACCAAAATATTCACTTCTTGACGTCTCCTTGTATTGGCATGGCTTTAAGTATGTACCTTTCACGTTTTTAAAAATATACTGTAAATAAACTAAACTGTTTGAAAACACGATTTTGTCTGCTATATGCAAATAACATGCGCACGCAGCGAATAGTTGTCGAGAGAAAATGGCGGACCCGTTGAACAGGTAAACAGTCCCTTTTTGATCGATAAGCAAATCATGAGTTAATTGCAAGGTTAAATCGATGTTAAAGTCGTGAATTTTATTTGTATTTCTAAGGAAGATCCACTTTTATGAGATAAATAACTGTAGAATGGCGAGAGGCGATGCGATGGAAACACATGTTTTTGTCACCGTGAACTTCAAAGTTGAATGTACACATTGAATATTGTAGATACATCTTTTTACGAACAACGATTTGATCATTGATAACAAGTAACAACACAGAATCTGTTCGTTAACTGGACCGAAAAAAATAAGCTCACAGCGTCGTTTATTCTTGCAAATATATTAACTTTCGTGGTAAGACAATTGTTGCTATCGTACTGATCCGTGATCGTTCAGTTTGCCTAGCCACTATATAGGCAGCACTTAGTCCTGCGCGATCCTGCTTGCAGACTAACTAGCCACCTGCAAAATACTTGCTGAATGTTACTCGGTACAGTCGCGTAAGCGACCGTGTCATTTGTCATAATATTTTGCTACTATGTTGTTGATTCATGTTGCAAAATTGAATTCTTTATTTTGTTGGTTTATTGAAAATGTGTCAGCCATCTTTACTGAGAAGTAGAATTTCCTAATTAGAAATTCCATTGGATGTATAGCAGAATTTGTGTAACCATGTCTGTAACCATGGTGATGAAGATGAGGATAAATTATGTGGAGGTTAAGATGTGAATAAATTATGCACAGTGACTATGATAATTGCTTTAAGGTCTGAAAAATGAATAATCACACATTTAAGTGTTTCATGCATGAATTGTTGAATTGAATTCAATGACGTTTTGAACCAGGAATTCATTTTCAAGAATTTCAGAGTACAAATTTTTTAAGTCTTGTGGTAAATAAGCTATCAATGCTTCAATTTTGTATGTAACCTGTGTTTTCAATGACCCTCTTCCAATTTTAATACTATGTTTCGAAAATTCATGTTCACAATTATAAATTGTGTACACACTACTATGCATTATCAAAAAGAATTTTAGTGTCCAAAGAAAAATAAAAAATGAAAATTATGTGCCAATTCCTGAAAAAAAACCTGCACAGATAAATATATGCTTTGGGTTTTCACATTGCAGTAAAATGGCAGCCCCAAAAGAAAAGAAGTCTACAGGACACAGTGTTTTATTTGAGAAAAAAAAGATGTCACCAGCATCAGATAGACTTGGACAGAGTCTACCACTGAGACCATCTACAGCATCACCTGTACTATCACCATTCAAAATGAATTATAGGAAGAGTTCTCCAATGGTAAGTTCTTTTTATGTTGAACCTACTACCACACCTACATCTGTACCTCAGACAGTCCAGCGTTCAGAGAGTATAAGACTGAATCTTTGAAATTCTTAGCTGTACAATTTCGCACACAAGATGATGTGTACTTTGACAAGTTACTTCTGGAGTGGGGGAAACTAAAATATGAAATGTTATCATGGAAGCTAGACATTCAGAAACTCATAACGCATCAACATACAAATACCACATGCCAGAAGTCACACTAGTATATGATCTATATCAAAGTGTATTTGTTGTGTCATATTTTAACAAGAAATACACAAGTCAAGGTATAATAAACGATTTAAATGAAAATTAAAGATGATACCAATCAAAACTCATTTTATCCATTTTCAAAACATGATATTTTGATTTCTGTAATTTTAAGTAAACATAACCGATGACTTCAGTTAAAGAAAAGTATACAAAAAGTAAGTTGTAAAAGTCTATATATAAATCTTGAATAAAACATTGCCATTTTGCCATAAACAGTAAATTTACTAACATTCCAACACAGAATACAATGTATGACAAAAATGTAGAATCCTCCAAATATTGGAAATATAATATTCTTTTTGCTATTCAAAATATCTATGACAATATGTTTTAAGCATACATGATAATTTATTTCTTGATTATATACTTATATTAATAATCAAACTATTATGAAAAATCCTAGAATTACAGCTTTTCATAGAGACAGTACAACTGTATTGTATACATTTTATACATCTTTTGTGAATAAATATTCCATTGTTATTTTTAAAGAAAAGTTGGACAAAAATAGGACTAAATAATTGTATACCTTATATGTGTAATACACTAACTATAAACACGTGAACACTTTTTATTTGTGTAATATTTTGGTTGAGAAAATCCTGTAATTATAAAACTAACATCAAGATACATGTTGACAAATGTGCTTAAAGTGATGTCATTAGAGTGAGGTACCAATTACATGTACAATTTCACATGCTATTAAAATCCCATTATCATTAGGATCATAATTGCTACAGTGTGTTCACTTACACAGAGGACATCAAAGCCTGTATCTGTAGATGTGACATGGTAATAAGCCCTCGAGTCACATTATACAAAAACCTGTCAATCGTCTGTGCTGTAGATCATGAGAATTTTAGACACATGTCTGTCAAAATTTGATTGAATTGTTTATTTCCGTAGATAGAAAAGGAAAAGTATGTATATATCAAAATGATAAAAAATGTGATTTCCGTAAATGTTGTTATCTTTGTGAGTGAGGCACTGTTTTATCACAAAAGGACACTAAGTAACAACTCAGTTGTAACTCGTAACTATGCAACTGTCCCAGATGACTTTTCTTGTGAGTGAGATCATATACAAAGTTGACAATGAAGAGGTGGTGGATAATAATGACATGTGACATTTTGTTGTTGATATATTTTGTTTAGTTATAAATGGTTACTATTATTGTCAGTGGTCCATGGTGACTTATTGGTCCATGGTGACTTATTGAGTGACAGCTCGGATTCAAGTCATAATAATATACAAGTGTTCAAGCTGATTCCCCCGGCCCTCCACCCATACCCATGAGTCAGATTGTTATACAAAAGATGACAATTGCAGTTAAATGAATCGATAACCAAAACATGTCATGCCTTTTTGGTTCATGTCTTTCATTTTAAGTTAAATAGTTACTCCATAATGGAGTAACTATTTAACTTAAAATTAATGTAATGTGTTGTTGTCTTGAGTGTTCCTTGGTGACTCATTAAGTGAAGGCCCAGTTGTAGCTGTAACATGTAGCAATGGCACTACCATGTATTCAAGGGGATTTTTTCCCTTGAATGAGAATATGTAAATAACTGACAATCTTTCACGATAACAATAGATAAGAAAGGTAGTTTTATTACATCTACTTATGTAGGTCAAGATATAAATGGCAATGGCCTATGTTGTACAGCATATGTACATATTCCAAGGTGACCTATTGAGTGACAGCTCAGATGTACATGTAGCTCATAAGTTATGCATTGCATCTGTTACATGTATGACACACCCCACCCAATGACTCAGATTGTCTACAAAAGCTGACAATTTCATACAATGTAGAATGGATAAAAATAGCAATTTGACTCTATGTTTCATAATATGTTTATCATACATTTCCATGGTAACTTCCTTGTTTACTTAAAATAGTCCATGTTGACTTCCTGACTGACAGCGCATGACTAATTTTGTTAAAGATAAACAACAACAACAACATCAACACAACGCAACACGACCCCCCACCTCCCCCCCCCCCCTCCCTCCTGCCAAGTCAGATAATACAAAAAGCTGGAAGTTACTTGCAATGGATAATGATAATTCAATAATTCTTTTTTTGTATGCGTTGAGGCATACAAGGCAACAGTGAATGACAGCACACAGCTAATTTATATTCAAGACGAATATCCCACCACAGGTCAGATTCTACAGAAAAGCTGGTAATTACTGTTTACAAATATAATTGTACAATGGTGCACTGGATAAGAATGACAATTTCACTTCTATTTTATGTAGTACATGTATGTTTAAGTGTTTTTAGTCATATATGACAACACCCCTGTATACTTAAAATACTCCATAGGTGACTCATTTAGTGACAGCTCAGATGTAGCTCATAGCAGTGTAACTGTTCAAGAGGACACCCCCCCCCACACACATACACACACACACCACCACCAATGTGCCTTCTAACGATAGCAAAATTTTGTTGTTGTGAGTCAAAATGAGAAAAACTGACATTCTCTGATAGGGGAACACCAAATTTTGGTACGTCACTAGAAATTGTGTGTGTCAGTGGCACGTCAAATTGGCTTAGAGGGCATACTGCCCCCCACCCCATCTCAACAAAGGAACAATTGGAAAGTTTACTCAGACTATTTTACATTAATGTGTTGAAGTCATGTACGATAACTCCCCAGTTTGGTAACTCTTACAGTGACAGCTCAGATGTACATGTTTAGTTCAAGATGACATCTCCCCCACCCCAACCTCAACAATAGAACAACTCTTTGTTTACTAGATCTAATTTACTTCACAGTCATCAGTGCGTGACTCACTCTCACAGTGTGTAACAGTTCAACACTGTAACTGTTCAATATGATGCCTCCCCCCAAATGATGCCATACACATGTATATGGTAAAGATAACAACAAGGCTGGATAGGCAACCAGATAAACATCAACAACAAAAATTTACACTTGTCCTTCAACGTCATTGGTGCTATTTTGAAAAAAGGAAAGCCATGATTTAAATTAAAAATATACATACATACATACATACATACATACATACATACATACATACATACATACATACATATATACATACATACATACATACACACACACATATACATACATACATACATACATTCATACATACATACACACACACACACATACATACATACTACATACATACATACATACATACATACACACACACACACACACACACACATACATACATACATACATACATACATACATACATACATACATACATACATACATACATACATACATACATACATACATACATACATACATACATACATCTTTCATATATTATATAGAAATACAAATTCCTACTAGTACTGTGTGTGTGTACAGTATGAACTATGTGAGAGACAGTCAGACACTGCAAATTTAATGAGAATCATAAATTGTCATTTCCTCTTGGAAGAACTTAGAGACAACATGATCCATCAGTGTAACAGTAATAACATGGGTGAATATGTCACACGATGTCAATGAAATATTAATGGCTGCTTGAAGGACTGGAATGATTTAAGCTGTTCTGTTATAGCACGGTCCATTACCTTTCATCCAGGGCATATAATCACCATATAATGCATCCACAGTTTTAGATCTCTGCTGGTAAATTTGCTGTCTAGATTTTTATCGTCAATCACAGACAGAAAAAGCGATCTATTTCCTCATTATGAAGTATAGGTGTATGACTTTTGAGTGATGTCTGATTTGTGTTGTAAGCTTGCTCTTTTAGTAAAAGTACAGTCCATTAATCAAGATGGTGATAACCCCAATGTATGTTGATAGCAAAGAGTACTACCATAGACTGCATTGATAACAGTTTGCTAGACTGTAAGATATGTCGTGTTGTTCAGTCCTGTCAGAGTTCTAAACCACTATAAGATATGTCATGTTGTTCAGCCCTATCAGAGTTCTGAGCCACTGTAAGATATGTCGTGTTGTTCAGTCCTATCAGACTTCTAAACCACTGTAAGATATGTCATGTTGTTCAACCCAATCAGACTTCTAAACCACTGTAAGATATGTCATGTTGTTCAGCCCTATCAGAGTTCTGAGCCACTGTAAGATATGTCGTGTTGTTCAGCCCTATCAGATTTCTAAACCACTAACAAACTATACACACTGTATACATTTACTACCTGTAAAAACCATATACAAGCTTAAAGAATGAATCATGTGCACGTCATGGTACTACATGTGATGTAATATATACCTGTGAGTATACACGTACATGACGTATATATATCCAAAAGGCTTGATTAAAGGTAATGAATTCTTAAAGGCAACACGTCCAGTACATGTACCCTAATGATCAATTTAGTTCTGGCTATTTGATTAATTTATCCACTTTGGAAAACCCTCAAGAGCTGATGTCATGATGTAAAAGAAAACACCGTAAATTGTAAAAAGTGTACACTTTATAACAAGCTATTGGTCCATTTTGTGAGATTTAAACACTGTATATTGTACAAAGTGTACCTTAATGACAATCTATTGGTCCATTATGTGAAGTTTGATTTAATCTCAACTGGTATTCAGGCTCAATCTTTTATCGTTAAACTTCTTGTAAAAACCGTATATAATCTTGTCTCTGTTTTGTAGAGGGTCACAACCTAATTGTAAGTGTCAATGAGACTTGGCATGAAGCTGTCGATTTGTTATCAAAGAAATACTGTACCAGCAGTATGCCCACCAATGATAGCCAAATTTTGTTGTTGTGAGTCAAAATGAGAAACACTGTGATTTCTTGTGAGTTACCACATAGTAAGAGATAGGGGAACACCAAATTTTGGTGCGTCACTAGAAATTGTGTATGTCAGTGGCGTGTCAAATTGGCTTAAATAATAGAGGGCACACTGTACCAGTGCTATTTTAAAGAAATACTGTGCTACGTGTAGTAGCTATAAGTGTACATTTGTACATCTTGGAAATAAAAGTATTACACTTTTGCTGTTAATACTTTGTTCAAGAAAAGTACAATCTATTCTCAGTTAAAATCTAGAACAAAAAAATCAGGGTTCACATGCAAAGCTTTGAAATAGAGGTGAAAATGATATAAAAATTGAACCAAAAATAGTGGTCAAATACTGTTCACGAAATGCAAAAAAAAAAATTGTTGATTTAACAAGACGGTGAACCAAAATTTCTTTATATTAGTAATAGTATTGACAATTTCTACTCACAGTCAAAAATTTTTGGAAGTGAATCAAATTTTCGATGACGTCTCATCAGCATCGTCAGGGTGTACTACAATGACTCTGTGAGTAGAAAATTTCATTACTGAGTATGAAGTCCATGAAAAGTCATTCTTGCAAAATTTCTTTTGTTTTTAATAAAGATTGGTTACTAAGGAATAAGCTTTCATATGGCAAAGTTTATGTCCTAAACTCATATTTCGAACTCAGGAGAACCAGTGACGTAAAGACACGTTGTCGTGAGGGTTAGGACATTCTCGCAAACCAGAGATTATATTGTACTTCTTGAGGCTGAACAAAGGCTGTGGTTTATGAGACAATGGGGATAGTGAAGACACCCCCTCCCACCCACCCACCACACACACACACACACACACACACACACACACACACACACACACACACACACACACACACACACACACACACCATAATGTTCTCCCCAGAGAGTCAATTTGATGTGGACACACCCAACAAAAAATAGACATCAGTCAAAATAGCAAGAATTTGCAAATTAACCAAAAAACTGAAAAATTTCTTGGGAAATTACTACACTGGTGGTCATATGCGTGGCAAGAAATTAAAATAGACATCAGTCAAAATAGCAAGAATTTGCAAATTAACCAAAAATGAGAAATTTCTTGGGAAATTTAAAACTACACTGGTGGTCATATGCGTGACAAGAAATTAAAATAGACATCAGCCAAAATAACAAGAATTAGCAAATTAGCCAAAAAATGAGAAATTACTACACTAGTGGTCATATGCTTGACAAGAAATTAATACACCTTATTGGTGTTTCATATTGACTTAGTATTAGAGGGTAAACTGGTCACTGAACTCAAAGCAGAACAGAATATGACTTAAAAAATATGCATGTAAATCTTGTTAAAATGAGTAATATGTAGGAGATGATGCAACTGGGCAAATAAATCAACATAAGACAGACTATTATTTCCTGAATTTATTCTAGTCTCGTCTTTCTACATTTTCTTACAAACAGTCTCCATAAAGCATTTCAATAGGCTTCAATTTTATAAAGATGGTAAAAGATAGACTAAGAATAGACACTGCTGAGGAAACAAGAAAATTAGATGAAATATAACAAGGCAGAATAAAAGTCCTTTAAAAAGAAGAAGGCTGTACATAGTAATTTGATGCAGGCTTTGAAAATATACCAATGGAAAGTCAGTAATTGGTGTGTAATGGGCTTCTTGTATTAATGGTCTCGTTAATTCTGACTTTACATGGATACTTGAAGTTTTCTCCAAGTTATGACGTTATCTATGTAATAGCTGTCTGGAGAGATGCTTTAGATCAACGCGTAGAGCTAATTTTCAAAATAAAATAGAATTCGGTCTGTTGTAGGAAGTCATTATTTTGTCACAAAATACCATTAACCTCTGTGTAGCTTGTATATGATTGATATACGACAAATTCGAAATTTATGATAAACATGAAAAATGTCAACCAACCAACACTCATTCATTATCTGTGGTGATGCAATGTCATGATGTTCTCTGTGTATTGATTTTTGAACCAGAATGGTATGATATTACATAATACAAGTATATTCAATGATAGATTCAAATTGTACATGGATGATGTCAAGTTGTATCTACCATAGTTTTCAAAAGCATGGTGATAATTTTGATTTTTTTTTTTTTTTTTTTTTTTTTTTTTTTGGCGAGTCTAGACTGATCTTAATAGTCCCTAAGGCATATTTTGTCAGTCATTTCAACATAATTGACAGTAGGCATTTTTGCTGTACAGTACAGTGTACAATTCCCCCCCCCCCCTATTTTTGTATGCCTAAAGCTTTTATTGTAAGTTACTGTAACTGTAACTTCATACATGGCTGTATCTCACAAAAGACATGAAAGTACACACATCAACAAACTTTAATAGAGGAATCCTATTGACTTGGTAAATCTATGATCAGACTCTAGATACTATGTGTTCCAACATCTTTGAATTATTAATAACAGTCTAAATTCAGCTGTATAACGTACAGTCTAGTCTAGAATTCTAAACTTGGTACAGTATTACGTTTTAAAAACTTCATACTAATACCATGTCTAATCATGACGGTTACAAAAGGTGTTAAATTGTGGTGCTCTCCTGTGGTGAACGAAGTACAAAGGGCGCATGTCCATGTAATCCATCACAGACTGACAGGCTGTTGTCACCTCACCTGCGACTCGTGAAGTATCAACAACAACAACAGACTGCACTGATATGCAAATGTCCAACCAGGACTCCACCTTCAGTTTGTTTAAACTAAAATCATGTGGGGACGTGACAATGCCAACTTGTTTATGTGAACACGGTTGGGGGAGCACAGATTTCAGTGTTCGCACAACCGTCATGACTAGACTGGTATTACTATTAGTAATGAAGTTTTTAAAACATAAAAAGTACCAGTTTAGAATTCTAGACTACACACAGTCAAATTGACTTGGTCAAATCTATGCCTAGACTGACACTGTACTGTGTGTTCTAACACCTTTGTATTATTAAGAAGTTCAAAATTCAGCTGTACAATATAGTCAACCTGAATACATGTAAAATGGCTAGTCAGTCTTGTCTTTACCCAGTACAGTCTGTGAGTTCAGTTTAATTTCATCTTTACCTTAACTTTTACTGTGTACTATTGATTACATTACATTATCATTTTCACACACTGCGGTACCACACACAAGCCAAGTTGTGCCTGTTCCTACAGGAACTACAGGAATTATTTTCTCACACCATGTACTACCAAGTTGTACACATTCAAACAGAAAATACAGGAGTTATTTCCTTACACCATGCACAAGCCCTGTTGTACACATTCAAACAGAAACTACAAAAATTATTTTCTGGTCTTTCTGTGTCAAAACTGCACATTTACTTTGCGTCATTAGTACTCTACTTGTGTAAAGTATGAGTTAAAACATTCAAAATCAGTAATTTAATGTTTCATAAATTAAGTGTACATATATATAATTATGCTATTCTCTTTATATTTTTCTTCATTCAGCCTGAAAATACTGCTGACACACTAGTGTTTGTGACTACAGGTCATTGACTTATGGTAACAAGGCCCCTATGTCACTCATCTTTTCCTTGTATTGGTTGAATGAAAGATAATATTGGTAGATAGCATATATTATATGATATATAATATATATCTGTTATTTTCAATGGTGAGCTCTGTTAATTTCCATTTCAAAGATGTACATGTATGTAGTGTACAATGTATATAGGGCTTTTGGTCAGTACAAAATGTTTTAGTTTGCACATGCAGTATGTTATGTCATAGGTGGTAGAATTTTATATTCAAAGCCAGCAGCATTGAGTAAAAAGTCATGCACTTTTGTCATTGTTTGTGTATTTCAGGAAAGTGAAAAGGACATTTAATTTTCAGTTTCGTGGTCTAGACATGCTTGACTTGGAACTGAAATTGTCTACATCCAACACATAGTGTGCATGATACTTGTATTGATAGACAGGTGTGAAATATCTAAATCAGCCACCCATGAAAGTGACTCCAGTACATTTCCCTTGAGAGCATTCTGAATACATGTACTATCAATGTTAGAAAGAACTCAATTAATTCTAATGAAGGCAACAGTAGATGTTCCACACCATTGAAAAACATTGTAATTCATTTATGTCATGTGTTGAATTGACCTCTGTGCCGTAAAATTACACCATGACATTCATTTGGTTCATTACTGAATTTATAGTTGTCCTGTTTACTGAGAAAGTATTGTTTGGCCATGTGATTTATAGTTGTCTGTTAGTGTCTTTTTATTTAGTAGGTTAGGTTGTTTGTACTTTATTTTGTTATCCCACAGTGAAAGAGTTTATTAAGGGATCGGGAGAGACATTAGCCCAGTCCCCCCACTTGAAATTGAATCAAAGTCGATTCTCCTGTCCCCATATGCACTAAAATGAGTTTGAACCAATTAGGTTGAATCAAAGAATTTGGTTCAAAAATGATGCAAAATGCAAAAGTGAAGTCTCAGTTTTCTTGTTGGGACAGAAACTGATTTTGAATTGATTTAACCGAATCAGATCAGTTTGCACACAAACAGCATGTTGGTTCATGTAGATGTTATATTAGCTACACAGTACAGTCATCTGACTAATATTTCAACCTCCTTAGTTGAGATTCAGCCAGTGACTGTTCAGACTTGTAGACTTTACGTCCTTAGAAAAAAATTCACATAGGGGAATCAAAGATTAAAAGGTTAATGGGAATTGAGTTTTATAGAATTAACAAAACGGAAGCTGCTTTCAGCATGCACTTCAAATATTGGATCTTTGTGCTGGAACTATTGTATAGAATAAAGTAATACTCATTATCCAAATCCCAACTGCCTTCACCAGTTTGCACCTTCAGTGTCAACTTTGATATAGGTATTTCTGTTGTCTGTAATATTTCATGATTTCAGTTTGAAGTTATGTCCCCCGACAGTTTTCAGTCAACTAAATTGATGAAGTAGTTATAAGTGGTTGTTATCCAATGCAAAATGAAATTTAGAGGCAATGTACAAAACAAATATAGCTTTAAGCATACTAATTTTGTCGCTCTCAAGTTTTTGTAAGATTTCCACTTTTATAGACAGTACTAGGATGTTCCTCAGTCTCAAAAATTCAATATTATCTACTGCATGTACAAAGTAAAAGTAGGCATGATCTTTCCCCTTTGGTTTTGCAACCCCTGTATTGGCAGTAAACCTTTGAAAAATCATTGATTTTTTGTCAAATCAAGTTCATCTAGGCCATGGTGTACTTGAGATAACACCATGGCCTCTTCATGTGATAATTCTTGCATTGCACATTTGTAGCTGACTACCGTACAATATACCTAATCAGTTAAACAAGTACTTGAACTAGTCTTATTGTATTACATATCCGTTACCATGGTAATGCATCATTTGAAATCAGTTTCTTGTGGCTGTAATTCCATGGTATAGTTGTTGTACCCAATAATGAGATGTATTTATATATTTATTCAAGACCAACTTAACTATGTCATTTTTGGTAAAATGCAACTTATCTTAAGCCTTTGTAACAATATTTTACTGTTAAAAGGAAAAAGTCATTTTATAAGTAGTGACTTTATATTTCAATGTTTAACCAAAAATATTTAACCAAAAATTTGTTATGAAAGGAGATACATCTTAAAATGTGTTATAACGTGTTATGCTACATCAGCCCAGCATGCAGTTTTCATGAATAATTTATCTTATGCTAATTAGAGACCATGTTAGCCAATCATTTCATATTACAATGGATAAACAATTTCAAATTATTTGATAATAATTCTTTTATAGCATTGTTTCTGGCCGACAGACTTTCCACATACATATTGCACTTACCTTTTTTTATAAGTATACTATTGTTATTATTTACATATAGTCCTAGCAATAAATAAAAGACAACACAACTCCAGGGAATTTTGATAAAGTATGGGTTATAGAGCGTCATTTCATGATTTTATGTCACCTATAATTTCGTACGATTTCAGAGAAACATAACATTTATCTTGTGCCTTTATGGCATGCTGGGAGTCAGAAGAAATGCATACTCATGGTAGCACAATGAATATTCATGAGAGATGTTTTACACTGATGGGAAGAAGCACTCAGGAGTCATGACTCCTGAACACATCCGATGATCGTGTATGAAAATGGCTCTATTTCCTGGAATGGTGTTCCCCTATTTGTTCTTGGAGTACAGCATATGCATGGTTAGCAATTGGACAGAACAAAATCTAATTTGAAGTGATGTTCACTATATACTCAGTCTTTATGTGTATATCGATTTGAAATTTCATTAGATTCCAGCAAGAAAGAAATGTTAATGATGACAGATAAAATCCTTGGTTGAATTCATTTGCATATTATTATTAAGTGGATCTATTTTGTATCTTTGATTTGCTGTAAATGAAATTCGTCTCCTGATTTAATTCACGTTCTGAAATTTGAAATTGTATTTAAAATATGAAAAATTGATGAATTCTTCTCAACTTTGTTCTCACATCAGGAACTCAACACAATGCCTTCTTTTCTATCCCTATGTACCCTTTGCACCCTCCAAGTAAGCGCATTTAATTAATTCACTAATTACACACTGAACATATGTACATATTTAATAGTGACAGAAAACATATGTATGATGCATATTGTATGTCTATGTAACTTGAAACATGGTAGAATTTCTTGCCATAATGAGCTCATTATTGAGATTGTATTTAAATGTAGTGTATTATATTACATGTACCTTCAATAATGCATCTATATACTAGTAATATGTTCTGTCTAAAAATACAACTTGCACATTGCGATTGAATTGATTAATTAATTATTTCTTCAATTTTGTGAACTCAATACATGATAATCAGTAAATATCAAGGCAGGGCTTAAGCGATACAGGCCACACACATGTACAATAGGATGTCACATGAATGGAATCATATATTTAAAAAATCAGATAGCATAACATTAATGTCGTGAGAGCTGAAACCAGCTGTAACAGCTGCCTAGAAGCTGAATACGGTTACTACGGAAACAGTATCCCGATGGGTGTAGCTCATGCATATATAATATCCTGTGTAGCAATAACTCATCCTTGTTGCGTTATAATACATGTACTGTCCGTGTATGCCTGTGTGAGCGTCATGCATACAGTCAGCTGGAAGAGTGAAGTATCGTCTTGGCAAGCAACTTGAAACAGATGGATAGACTTGGTATATGTCTGTACATGTTGTAACTGCAAGTACCACTTCACTAGTTCACTTAACACATGGAATCAAGTTAAAGTGAGAACAATTTTAATAATGGGTGCTCAAACATCAAAGGGACGCAAGGTAATGTAAACCTATATATACTTGCAATTTCTTCAAATTTGCACGTTATTGAGAGTGGTGCACAGAAATCACAACAGCCACAACACATTTTCATGTTCTTCATAAAAGTAAAAATTTGTCTGTACCAAAAAATTATAGTCCTAGAGTTTTAATATAGAGCTAGTTGTTGAGTATACTTGTGAATAAGAAATCAATAGAGTTATAACTTGATGAAAGTAATATGTGAACAAGTAATACTCCTGTCCACACCAGGCTCCACTTGAAGTACATTTGTACAACACAAGTGTTTGATTCATAACTTTATATTATTTTATCAAAGCAAATATACAACATATAACACAATACCGGTATGTGTTTGTTTTAATGCTCAGAATTTAATTATCTCTTTCTCACAAAGGGAACAGTGTTCCCTTTAAGCTAATTTGGCGCACCACTGATGCAGACAATTTCTACTGACGCAGCAACATTTGGTGTTCCCCTATCTCTTACTATGTTGTGACTCACCAGAAATGGCAGTTTTTATCATTTTGACTCACAACGACAAATTTGGCTATCATTAGAGGGAAGACTGCAAGGGGGTATTTGTTTGCATACAGGTATTTACTTATTGAGCAAAACAGCATTACAATAAACAAACAGACTACAGGCAGCAATTTTTAAGGACTATTACACTTAGTAATTTCCAAGGTTATTTCATTGGGATTAAACCAGAGTTACTTGTACAGTATTGATTTTGAAAGTTAATGCAAATTTTTGACCAATAATTTCCCCTGATTTACCAAAGTTCCGTAACCTTAGCAAAAACTCTGCCAAACATAGATTTCATCATGCATATGTAAGTATGAAATTTTTTAATTTTTATTTGGCTGAGGACATGAATTATGATAAAATATGAATATACCCATCTACTCTAGTGCAATTTCTTGTGTAAAGATTATTTTTCAGTGACTTTTCCAAAAGTGAAAAATGACAGCTCTGGGGAAATGATAATCATCCTATTGTTCACTTTCACAATGTATGAAGTGAAGGAATGAAAATATTATCACACTACTGTACAAATAGAGAATGATGAATATATACAAAGTAAAAATCTATGTCTGTGGTCATGTATATCAGTCCACTAGATACCGATTATCAGTTTCCATGGCAACCAGTTACCGTTACTTGATTAGCATCTGTGTCTCATTACACACTAATGTGCAAATGACTATTATATATCTATAAATATAATTCTGTGACTTTCGCATTTGCATGTGTTGTTTATAATAATTTTATTTTAAATGTATGTCACAAAAATCACAAATTATGATCATTTTTTAACGAAATAATCACGGAATAAAATGTAAGATGTTGCAGACTATGTTGTTAACAGACTTTATAATCAATATATTCAATTCAATACTGTTATCGATTTGTTGGTTTTAATTAAAAGTAGAAGCTTGTACATGATACATGTACACGAATGTGATACAGTCTTTGTTATGTGACATGAATACTAATCATATTCAACATATCAGGGATATAGTATTAGTAGTTTATATCACTGAGAACACATATCTATGATTTTTCGGATAATACTCCAGAAATAACAAAATGCTATGTATCTGAAGACATTAATTGAAAATTGATTGAAAATAGAAATGAGAATAAAATAAATTACTGAATACATGTTGTATCATTTCAAGTGGTGATCAAATCCCTTTGGGTTTGAGGATGTTTTCCAAACAGTAAGTAAACCAACCCCAAATCCCAGGGTTGTTTTTTTTACCGAGTTCCCTACTAACAATAACATGATGGTTCAAGGTATAGCAATCTATGCAATTCTTATAATATACATGTATGCAACCCTGTCGGTATAATTTAAAGCTGTTCCAAAAACAGCAAAAACACCATAACTATATTGTAAACTGCGTAAAACTTACTGTTACATCACTTAATTCAGCCATTTATAAGTGTTATTTTGGAGCTATTTTCATTACTTTTTTTTACTCAATATTATATTATTCAAGAACAAAGGAATTGATATTTTCTTGACTAAACAGAACATGCAATCTCACTTACATTGTTGTAAAATCCAAATATTTGAAGATATCAATTTCCAGGCAGAAAACATGCAGAAATACAAATTTATGAACTTTGCATAATATGTTGAGTCATTAATTTCATTCAAATGGGAAGATGTAATAAGATATATACAGGAAAAAGATACCCATTGGTTTGCCTTGCATATTTAATGAGCTATGACACCTGCATAGATGGTAGTCTTGCTTCTAGACCCCTCTGGCTATTCTGCTCACTAGATGGTAACATTCAGTTTATTGTGTATACGAGTCACAGTTGTTAATTTTGAAAGAAAATATGAAAAATGTCAGTAGGTATCAAAAGACTATAAAGTCTTTCACATATTGTACTTGAAAGCTTTGCATATGTAATGAGCTGCCGTGCATATTTGATTAGCCGAAGTGTAATTTTGAGAGTATTTTCATTCTTGTATATAGATTAGGTATGGTAATGTCGACAAAACTGAGAGAGAGAAGTCAAGCTTCATTGGACATCTAATGATGAATTATTTGTGTATAGAAGTATCATACATACGTGTAGCATCATAGTTATTAAGTAAAAGGATGTCTAGCGATTAATGATTTACATACACCTATTTAGCTACATGTATGTACAGTGAAAGCAAAGTGATGTGCTAGCTTGCATATTTAATGAGCTGTTTTGTGTAAATTACCTATAACATTAAGTTTACATTTCTGTATTATTTGCATATTGTCACAATGTTTGCTACATGTATTTTCTGGCGCTCAACATTTGAAACAGAAAATGGTGAAAACTTGAAATTTAATCAACAATTTCACAATCAACATATTTCCGTTTTGGAACCTCGCACACTGTTGCCATGTATTTCTGAATTACAGGAAGTACATGTATAAAAACAACTATAAATAGCCGTTGCATACTTATTTATCACTGAAAACCTTCAAATATATCTTGTTATTCATCCAATATCTTAGTTTTGTTTTGTTTTGTTTTGTTTTGTTTTGTTCTGAAAAGTACTTTTCTCTCACTATTATCTTAAATCACAAATTGAAAATAAAACCTGCCTTTAGCAAGTAAGCATTCATAACAATATTCATCATTTTGTGAAATGATATTGGATTCAATTATATTTATTTTGCAGACAGAAATAGGTCTGTTGACATCACGATGGTAAATTTGAATTTGCAATATGATACTTGTACATTAATGATGTTATTCATGTAATAAACATCAGTCTGGGTTTGAATTTAATCTTCTTTCTACCAAGGGGTATTTGTCGGTACACTGTTTCAGGAATATTTTTGTTTATTAATAATACATTTGTAGTCTAGATATAATGTCCAGTTGTGTATATACCTTGACTACTGCGAAATTTAAGCCATAAACATCAAATGAAAAAACCTGGAAATTTGATTTTTTTTTTTGAGCATGTGTTTTATATCAATTGAATAGAATTTTTATTTTCAAATATTAAAATATTCTGCAAAGTGAATGATGTGTATTGCTACTATCCTCAGTCTCTTGTAGCATGTACAGGCACATATCCTTGAGAAGTGCAGTATTCATATGAAATAAGAATAGTTTATTTCAAATGTTCTGGAAAGTGAATAGTCTGTGTTGTTAGTATCCTGGCCAGGAAAGTGCAGTATTTATATAGAAGAAACTTCCAAACATCAATAGAAAATTATGTTTTGAGCCTGTGTTCCAATTTTTATATGAATAGAACAGTTTATTTTCAAATGAATGTTCTGCGAAGTGAATAGTATATGTTAGTATCTTGGCAGTCAAACTCTCAGCATGTACAGGCACGTATCCAAGTGCAGTATTTATATAGACGAGACTTCCAAACATCAAATAGAAAATGATGTTTTGGGCATGTGTTCCCATTTCATATGAAATAAGACTAGCTTATTTCAAATGTTCTGCAAAGTGAATAGTGTGTGTTGTTTGTATCCTGGCCAGTCAGTCTCTCAGCATGTACAGGCACATATCCTTGAGAAGTGCAGTATTTATATAGATGAGACTTCAAAACATCAAATAGAAAATGATGTTTTGGAAGTGTGTTCCCATTTCATATGAAATAGGAACAGTTTATTTCAAATGTTCTGCAAGTGATTAGCGGGTGTTATTAGTATCCTGGCCAGTCAATCTCTCAGCATGTACAGGCACATATCCTTGAGAAGTGCAGTATTTATATAGATGAGGATATTAACACAGAGACCTAATACCCAGTATGTGAGTAGCCAAAATGAGTTTGAAGCTGTACACAATGTACAATCTACTTATATACACTCGCCTGCTGGGGTTAATGGACACCATGCTGAGAGTATAACAGCTGAGACTGATGGTAGTTATAGCTTATAGGCCACCATAAAACTTGCCAGGTATATGTATACAGCATATGTTATTAATAACATTGAATGATATTCAATATCTAATTTAAGTCAGAGTCTCTCAGAAGTTTAAACGAGATGATTGAAAACAACGCCTTTATAAACACAATATGTTTAAAGTATTTGCTGTCTTCTGAAGAAATTATGGATTTGAATATATATATATATATATATATATATATATATATATATATATATATATATATATATATATATATACGCTGAGTTGCACAGGGTAAATAATTGAAAACAAATGTTGACGCATACATATTTTGTATCATGCAGGAAATTTAGGCAATGAGTAACTCATCACACCCATTAAATGAGACATTTAGTGATCTATTATGTAAGACATTTTCAGCATACAAAATGTACAACAAGTAATAATTTAAATGAAAAAGAATGATAACATACATGGACATTTTATGTTAAAGGCAAAATCAATAGATCATTGTCGGATAAAAAACTAAAACTTTTACATTGGTGTGGCGATTTTTGAACAGTTTTAGTTCTCATCCTACAAAAATGATTTTACCTTCATTGCATCTGATTTGTACCCTAAATACAAATATTTCTAAAAAAAAAAAAAAAAAATTGAAAAACTGGATAATTTTTGCCATAGCAAATGCATGGCACTAAAATATAGTAAAGTGTTAAATAAAAGAGCTATTTTTCCTTGCTACATACTGACTTTGTATTCATGGAACTACGTACTACTATATACTGATTTGAAATTGATTGTGCTGTCTGAAACAAGTTTTCACTTTGTTAAAATTCATTTAATTGTGGGGGGGGGGGGGGGGGAATCTGAGGCCTGAATGTAAGAATTTTGTTTTTTATCCAACATTGAAAACTATTGATCTCACTCCTACCATTTTCATGTTGTTAAAATTGACCTTTTCAAATGTAACTGCAGATGTACATGTACTAGTACAAAGAAAATCTTATCTTAGGGCATGGCTTATTCTTTAGCAGTGTCAGTTTTCAGCTGAGTAGAAACAACTAGTGGATATAGTTGAAAGCGATATGATAAGATAAGATAGATGATAGTCTGCTTTCATTTATTTTGTATCTACACAATGTGAACCAGGTTTTTTGATAAAACGCAGAAGTACTGGTAGTCCAATTCACACACTCTCACCTCTGTGAAAGAATAGATTCACAATAACGCCTCATAGAAAGATTCAGTGAATGCGTAGATTCACATGTGTGTCTCATAGGTGATATGAAAGCATAGATTCACACTAACGCCTCATATATTGATGCCATGAAAGCATACATTGTAGATTCACACTAACGCCTCATAGAAAGATTCAATGAAAGCGTAGTTTCACACGTGTGCCTAATAGAAAGATGCTATGAAAGCATAGAATCATACACACGCCACATAATCTGATTCACATACAACTGCAATTAGAACCTTAACAGTAAAAGGGACACTTCATCAAAATTTTGTTTTGTGATGTTCGTACAAGACTTTTCATCAAGTGAACTTTGGCATCATACAACTGTAAATCAATTCAGCATGAATATCTGAACTTGGGATGGTTAATAAGAGCCCATGTGTTGTGTTTGGACATAACCAACAAGTCTCCAGAAAATAAAATAGATTATGTTGACATTAGTGTTAATGTTAACTCGTGTTACATCATATACATGTAGTTATTAACTGTGATTTCCTCAATTATTGATTTTAAACTGACACAGACTTTGTGAAAATGCAAATTGACACAGTGTACTCTGTATGAATGTAATCTGACACAGTTAGTGTATTATGTGTAAATACAAGTCATTTGTTCAGTGAATTTAATGGAACATAGAAGCAGCACATGTAACAAGTTTTAACAATATAGCCAGTAATTCTCTTTGTAATGTGATTTCCTGTAAGTTCACCCAGGTTATTAGGTTATTAACAGTTTCTTTGTTCACACAGACAGATCAATGAATGCTGACAATTTGCCTTACCAACACATTCTGTTAATTATACACTAAATGATAAATATTATTGATAAAGTACTTACTATTGTCATGGCAGTATTTAAGTTGAAAGTTACTCAATTCTACAAATACATCCTGCATAATTCATGATATTGTATTTTTGAATGTTTTAATTGCAAAATACGAACAATTTTTGACATATTTCTTTTTTTCTTTCCAATCTGTATCTGTACTCACAAGAATTACAGACTCTAATGTTTAAGGTACGAGTAGATATAGGTCAATAAACTTTCAACATTTATAATAAATGAAGTCAAAATGATTTTGATTAATTTGCAAATATTGAATTCATTCTGACATAGGTTAACTAAACTTATCACATGATCCGTTCTACCTGTCTAAGGTAACTAAATCTTACTATGCAATAATAAACTCGTCAATTCATGATTCAGGTATACGTGTCTACTAAATAAAAAATCAATTTGTTAATCCACTTTAAGCTGTGTCATGTATACAGATTGGACAAACTTATTGAATTAGTTTTGACATTACTTATCACATGCATTATTACAAAAATAATTGTACAGACCACGCAATTGATTTATTTTGACTTTAATAGTGAGAGATTTTCATTCTGTTGCAGACATTATAATGTGTCCTCATCGTAAAAAATCAAATCGAATTTGTAGTCAAATGATAGTATACATTTTAGTTCTTTCCCCTGTTTTTTGTATAAATTTACATACCATTATCAGGTACTTTGCATATTAATGATGCGTTAAGGAGACATTGGATATATAGTGTTACTGTGCAGCTGTGGTACTATTGTAGTGTTTTTGTTGGAGTTTTTGAACACTGTCTTGGAGTTCTAGTCAAGCTGTAGAATATATGCTTTGTAGTATATGTTGATTCTAAAACCAGTTGCAGTACAGTTTTGTCTGAATATGAAGTGTACAGCAAACAGTAGATTTGAATAAATTACTATCTCATTAACACATTGCACATCGCATTATTGCTATAGTAACTGTCTGTCTACTATAGTATAGTATTAATAAAACCAAATATTTTACTAAAATTCTCTCTAATCAAGACATTCAAATAACTAATAATCTTACAGAATATAATTCAAAAAGTCTACTAAAAAATTAAATAGCTTGTAAGTGAAAATGTACAAATTTTGTGCACCAAAATCATGCTGAAAAAGTACAATTTTGTATCTACTGCATTGAATTTAGAGATAACACATCAAGGAGAAGACAAGAATGTTTGCTGGACGATATTTATGTAGCTTTACTTGTCTTCATATCATGGACTCGGAGACTATCTACTAATGTAGGAAACAGTCTTTTCAGAGCAGTGCTACATTTTAACATCTCAACATCTCAGAGAAACTGGCTAAATGTAATTGAAAAATAGTGATGAATGCCCTTGGTATAACTACATAAAAGATGGTTGCTTTTAGAGATCGTTAACGGGAAATCACTGCTTTATGAGGTTAGCAATACCAACCATTAAAGAAATACTTCATACAGGAAATAGAAGGTATTAAGTACTAGGAAACTACATGTCATTACTCTCCATTCTAGCTATGTTGCCATAGTAACCACGTTGTTGTTTTCCCTAATGTGATATGCAGCTGTTATCACCTCATGTTGCCATACTAACGGAAACAAATTGCTGGCAGTGTTGTCGTGTGGCTTCAACCTCATATATCTGTCTTTATATATTGCCTGTGAAAACCTCCATGGGGAAGTAAAATGACAAAATAGGTGCATGGGAAAAGATAAGTTCTTTAATGGCAGGAAATAACAGATGGCACAACTAGATAATTTAAATCCCATCTGAATGACCATTTTGATTTGTGAAAACTGTACTCTGATGTTTATCTCAAAATCACATGGTTCAGCGTAAATTATTGCTAGCACCAAAATAATCTTTCCTCTGCCATTAAAACATTTTGACAAATGTGAAAATACAGCAATGGCCAAGCTTTCAGCTTTAAAAAGTTTAATACTAAGATAGATACAAACATGAACTATTATTGTTTGATGTGTTAGATTACACAAGTTGGTTTTGTGGATAAAATCACCCTGTAATCAAATCATGTAAACCCTAGAAGTTTCAAAAATGTGCTCTGCCAGATCGTAGAAGTTTATTCAAAATGCTACCGTACTCTGTCTATGATTAAACCACTGCATCCATTCAATAGCCTATGAACATGTCACAACAGTAGATTTAGTTTATGTCGATCTTAGTTAACTGAAAGCGTGGTTTCCGCTGTTGTATTTGTTAAATCAACATTAATCATTCATTTGGAGCGACAGGAGATTAGTAAACCAACCGTAGAAAAGAACAGAGTGAATGAAAGGCTGGAAAAACCACCAGGTGGCACTAGGTTTCCTGCCATATAATAATTATTAGTAATATTACTGTATGTTTGATGAAAAGTAGGAGTGAATTATGGAGTCCAAGGGTGCCACCAAGGAAATTCTTTATAGATTTGTGACTTTATAGTTAGTATTCAAACTGTGTACTTTATGTCAGAGCTTGATAAATTTTCAGCATTAACACCATTACACAAGTGACTTTGATGATCTGAACAGCTGTACTGACTGTTGTAGCTTTCGTGAAGGCAACATTGAATTATTGAGGTTGAAAATCAGCAATGTATCATTTGTGACTTCTCATCAAATTTTATCACATTTAACAGGTGGATATATTTTTAATGATAGTCTGCAAATCCAGAGTAAGCTGAATATCCCACAATCCTCTCTGATTTGTACATTTGTATGCACAGACAGTAGTTCCTTGAATTCAGGCAAATATCACCAGTGTACAGGGTTTTGTGGGAATATCTCAGATATTTTTGAGACCTAGTTCTAGAATTGAGGTCCATACTGTAGGTACATGTGTATATGTGTGGTTATGTTTTATTTTATGCAAAAATCTGAATCTTTCACGAATGAATTATTGAAAGAAATATGTCAGAGACTTTTCAATACATGTATGTTATAACATTTGAAGAGGAATGCCACACCAGGAAATGAAGGCATTTACATCAACCTTTGGTTCTGATGGAGAATAATTTCTTTGGTTTTATATCACCTACATTATATGTACATGTGATTTCAGGAAAAACATCAAAGTTGAAGTTGTGTCCCATTAGGGGATCAGGGACATATGCCATCAGTAAAGACCCTTTGCTGGTTCCAAACTGCATCATGCATCTCCTGATACAATGTCATGTTTTCTGTATGGCCCTATATGTATGTGCAAAGGGTTTCACAGAAACATGTACGCTACTCAGGAGAATGGTTGTCATTTGACTATACCCAGGATTTATGAGGTAAAACTATATCTGTCCATGCTGGCATTTAGTCTGTGATCCACAAAAGCACTCACAATTAAAGAGGTCTTTCCATCGTTTCATGTTTAAAATGTTAATAAAAATTTACGCCTGAAAGTAATGACATAAGTCGTCATTTCAGGCGTCCATCTTGGAACCAGAAAATCATCCATGTAATAAATCCTTGAATTTACAGCCTTGAGGGCTGTAATTAATTTTAGAAGAAATTAATATACAATGAATTCCTGCAAGATATCTCATCACCATTTGCTAATTGTAATTAGTTGTACCTGGAGGGTTACTCTGCTGTAGACCAAACAGGAAATATTTACTTCAGAGAAAATTTGTGGATTCGCATCTAAGAAATATTTAGACTCTGTGAATAGAAACCTTATTACTATGGAAATAAGTATTTTTTATAAAAGAAAAGAAGTTGGAAAGACATAGAAGAAGAAAAAAGATTATCAACAATGTCTTTACAGCCAGGAAAGTCATCTAGGAAGACATTTGCATTTTCTGTAAAACAAAAACAAGTTAAATTTTGTAATAACGTTATCTGTAACACAGAATATGTTACATTTTTTTCTTGTAATGGTTTTGGGAAGAGTAATCATCTGCATTGTACTCAGTGCATGAAGTGTGATAATCTAATTGTAATTTACATATAATTATGTAAATTTAAACACGGGTTAACAGCTTTTAGCTTAGGGGTGTGGATAATCAATTTGAACAGGAAGTAAAACAAGCTGAGGAATATGGGACAGGGGTGAACAAATCATTTTGTGAACTGGTGGTCCCCGGACCAGTGCCTTAAAAAATCCAGTGGTCCTGCTGAAAAAATTAGTGGTCCATGGTCCCGCTAATGTAAAACATTAAATCTTACCTATGAATCTGTATATTCAGACGACTTTTTAACATAGTTATTAACAGTAAGGTACTGGTCCGACAGACCAGACAAGGTAAAATTTGTGTGGTCCACCCCAAAAAAATCGCTAGTCCCGGACCCAGGACCAGTGGATTTGTTCACTCCTGTGGGAGCTATCGGAGTCAGGAGTAACACATGAATGCCATAACAGGCTAAATTTATGCTCTTTATTAAGTACAAGTATTACATTGAAATCTTGAATTATCAAGTGTTTTTGATAATGTATGTTTTGATTCCATTGTTAAGATAGTGTTTTTTTGTCATGGCTGGTGGATTCTATATTCTATTGCTGTGACAGTATTGCTCTTAGTGTTTTCCCTCAGACACACGATTTGAAGTTATATTGAAAAAGTCCCTAAATAAATAAAAAGATGTGAATAAGTAGCAAGACAGGGTGTGCAATCAGAGTGTAAGGTATATTACTTTAATACCATATAAATGTCGACACAGGAAATTAAAGTCAGCTTTCACATGGTTTGAGTCCAGTCAATCCCAGAGCTAGGAAATTAAAGTTTTATGTTGTGTTGAGTATGCCAACAAATTCTCTCCCCCCCAAAAAAAAATAAAAAATAAAAAATAAAAAAAAAATAAAAAAAAAATAAAATAATAAATAAATAAAAACAAGTGGAATGTTACAAGTAATGGCCTTTCACACATTTTGTAGTCAACTTTACATCGCGATCTGTGATTTTGCTTTACTGTCTCACTAACTGTTTGTATTGCTAGCAATTATGAAATGTCTACAAACAGACATGCTGATTACTGCCAGCCATTGGGGGCATGGCATGGCTAAATTAATTGTTTGCTGTTGCTAGCCAATTAGTGAGACAGTGAAGTAACAACACAGATTGTGACGTAAACAGGGTAAATGTTTTTAGAAGGTGTAATAGATCTACATGTGTATGAGATGTACTCTTCAATGAGGTGAATTCTTCATAGAGTATTAAACTCAGAAGCTGTGAAATTGAGTTGATTTATGGGGATAGAAATCCAGGGGGGGGGGGGGGGAGATATCAGTGGCCAACTCTGGTATGTGTGGCTAGTGCTGGAAACCCCAGGCCCCATTTTAGACCCACTTTGACCAAAAATCAATACCCCATTTTAGACCATTACAGGTTTTATAAAACATGAAAGTTAAGACCTAAATACGTTTTCCTTAGGAGGCAAGATTTTGGGACAAATAATAGCAGTTATGTTTTGGTAAAAAACAATGGGTTGAATGGACCACATTTTAGACCAAGCAAAATAAAAAATAATGCAAAGTGGACCCCATTTTAGACTATTTAGCTCGAAAAAAACACAGACCACATTGAATGGACCACATTTTAGACCAAGCAAAAAAAAAATAATGCAAAGTGGACCCCATTTTAGACTCTTCAGCTCGGAAAAAACACAGACCACATTTTAGACCAAAGGGCTAGAAAACGCAACTCAGAGGACAGCATATATACGTATACTCAAATTAGTGCAGTGGCCCCCACAGGATAGAAGTAACCAAGTCGAATTACTGTTTTACCTGTAGATAATCCCTGAAGGCTTACCCCATTAATCATCCAAGGCAGCCAGCCATTCCATTCACTTTGTTGATCACAAATTACAAGTATACAAATTCCTTGTCTGTGGATGAACATTATTTGTAACCACTTTAATTTTGCAATAAAGTCAATGATCACAAAAAGAAACACACAATAATTGAAACTAGAACCAATGAAAGGGAAAGTATTAAATAAATTTGAAAATTGATTATTACACAGAAAGTACGTGACTTTACCCTTTATATTTATTCCTTATGCATTAATGTACAAGTTACAAGTGTGTTTAGTATTTACTATGCAGACAAATTAAATTTTCATTTTCCCCATTGCAGAAATCATGTACCTTTACTGCCATACGATATATTTAATAGCATTGCCTTTAAACAATGCAACTTTGTTCCCTAGAAGATTTAAGCTACCTTCTTTCTTTTAAGTGACTGATCGACACAACCCCTCTTTTTCCCTTCCCCAACATCTTTGATATACCCCAAACCATGGAGGGAGGCGAGCTTCAAATATTATTTTTCTTCTGCAAATACCTGTGTACATTGAGTGTAATACATATTACCTAACACCCTAAAGAAGCCCCAAGTAATTGATTAATCAGACGGATACATTGTAATCATTACGTTTCATTCGTTTGTCTGGAGACTACAGAATATATGAATAAGTATAGAATCAATAATTACAAAGTGAAGATGTAAAGATACAGAAACCATTTTATGATGTATCTTTTCATCTTGAATGATTAAACCAGCGACGAGTGGCTACATTTTGTTGATTTGATTTCTCGTGATTACCTTGATAAGATGTCTTTCCACCTGTTGGAATCTAAAGGAAAACTGCTACATTTATGCAAGGTATTTATGCCAGAGTTTGGTGATTACTGCATTTAGTAAGTAGTAGATGAAGATAAGGTCTTTCATTGAGTTTATGAATACAAACCATGCCACAAGTGACAAACATCAGAAATTAGCTTACTTGTGTACTAAATTTAACATTCAGTTAGTCGTCTTATATGTGTATCCAGATGAAGTCTGATTTCTTTTTTGGCAAAAATGTCGCAATCACTATGTAAGCTTTTACCCCTGACCTATCTTATGTACTACTACATGTCAAATTTGACTTTGTTTGATGGCATAGTTAACGTGGGCGAGAAAATTTTCGTAAAATTTCAACTCAGGAACAAAGTTCTGTAACAGTGTTCCACGTTCCTATACTGGCAAGATTTTCACAGCATGGGACCCAAGGTACATATGTGTGAATGAGAGACAACTGCTATACATGTACAAAGGAACAGTGACAGTTCTACTCAAAAGTGAAACTCAGCAGATATGTTCATTCGAAATGCCTTGGAAATTATAAATATAGAACTTTTGCGTAATGTTTTCCTCGCAATGGCCATCATTTATGTCATACATGTAACAAGCCAATCATGTCTCACTGCAAATACCCCCATTGATTACATAGAACCTTTCTGTTACTGCTTCCCATTGGCTACATGTATATTAGTTACACGATACTGAGCCAATCATTTCTCACTTTATTGCAATTCACTAGATTACATAGAACATTTGTGTTACTGCCTCCCATTGGCTATCACATCATAGTAAACATCTCTGCCACTGCCTCCCATTGGCTATACCATCATATAAATCATTGTCCTCTTCATGACAGTACTACCTCATATAAATGTACATTCGGTCAGCAGAAAAATATACTACATGTATGGCTTGTGAGACTGTGGTTGCCGATGTTACCATGCACCAAGTAGATCACGGGAAATTGATTAATCTGTGTTGCAATTTGTCATGTACATACACTAGTAGCTTTACTCTGAAACACTGAGATGTCTTCAGTATTTTGTGTTACTGGTTAAGGAACAGTGTGCCCTCTAACGATAGCCACATTTTGTTGTTGTGAGTCAAAATGAGAAAAACTGGGATTTCTTTGAGTCACCACATAGTAAGAGATAGGGGAACACCAAGTTTTGGTGCGTCACCAGAAATTATGTGCATCAGTGGTGCGTCAAATTGGCTTAGAGGGCACACTTAATGAGGAAGTATACTAAGATTCTCGTTATCAAAATAAAAATTAGCAAATATCCATAAATAAACATTTTTTCCTTAGTACGTAATATAACATGATAAATAATCAATACACACAGACAGGTTGTCAAATATTTGGTGCTGTCAGCATGTATTGCTGGTAATTGAAAGGAAGAGTTTGTAGACTTCATATTTTTATATAAATTATTGATCAGGTATTCATCAGTATTGTATTAAAAGCTGAACCCATTGTGTTTGTATTGAATGAATATAGCTGTAGTGTGTAGCGTACGTTTGCTGTATTGAATGCGTGTAGCTTTACTACATGTATGTATTATACATTTGCTGTCAAGAACATTTTCTGATGAAAAAATAAATCTCAAGGTTTTGATGTTTGAATGTATTCAGTTAATGAAGAGAAGGGCTGGAAGGCATCTTAAAGCAATATCTTTCATTTTCCATTTCATTTCATACCATAATTAATTCATAGGCAGATTTTTGATACCTGCAGTACAGTTTAAGAATTGCTTTCCAACTGGATTTGCATTAGTCAAACCAGCTGCGTGCAAACACAGGGTGAGAACTAACACCTCACTAGTCTTGTTTAACAACTGGAAAGATTGATGACTACGCTAGACTAGTGTTAATGCCCACTGACATAATCATGCAAGACAGAAAAATGAAAACAAAGAAAATATACATGTAGCAGTAGAAAAGCCTGGAAACATTGCGCAGATAGAATGCTGAATCTCAACCAGGACTTGAAATTAACAGTAGTCCCGTGTCCACAGACTACCAATTCTTGTCATGGGCTACATTGTACCATAATTTGTAGCTGATAGCCCACTCAGGCTACCACTGATTATGCGATGATTTTAAAGGATGGCAAATTTAAAGAAATAAGAAGTATTTTAATAACGAATACAGTTCCTATAGAGAAACTCTTTTGAATATGGGACTATTAGTCCAAGCATGACTACCAATTTCTGAAACTGGTAGCCCACTGGGACTACCTAACAAACAAGTTAATTTCAACAGAACAAATAGATAACACAAAATCATCGAAACTAATATCTACAAATACCTGAAACAATATACTAGTAATTTATGTTAATGGCTAAATGGCAATATTTATAGGGCTTTTTAAAATGTTCTTTCATAACCTTACTTTACTGATTTGGTATTAATCTTATAGGTACTGATTTGGTATTAATCTTATAGGCACTGACTCAGCATATATAAGATGATTGCATTTTAGACTCAAGATGATTAAAGGGGCATGTTTCAATCCCTGGTCATTATATTAGTGTTACATTATCAGTAGAACCATGATTACATGGGCTCATTCTTTTGTTCTAGGTCAACTTTTTCTAAAACTCTGCCAAATAATTTTTTTTGCATTTTTCACACCTGGATTTTAATCCTAATCTGAAGAAGGCCTTTCCAGGGATAGTTGCTGTACTATTTCAATTTTGTATGGTTGCTTATTGTTGTTGTTCTACTTGCATTTCAGAATTCAAATGAAGTGATTTCAGATTTCATCATTTAAATATGAACAATACCTCACACAAGATTCATTCATTAAAATTGGAAAATGGCATTGATTGAAAACTAAGTTTGATGTTTTATATTAGATTAGAGATACCGTAATTGATTGTGCGTGTATCTGTCCTTTTCAGGGTTGTAATTTACCAGTATTAGCTCATTTGAATATGTGTATACATGTACATGTCATTTTTCAGGGACATACACGTACTTTACCAGTGTTAGGGTAGGTCATCATAATGTGTGTTAGAACTCTATGTCATTCAGGGTTCAAATGTACCAATGTTAGCTAGACACTAAATCATTGAATTTGTGTATTTGTCACATTTCAGGGCAATACATGTACTTTTTAATACCAGTAATAGGTAGTTTGATTTTGAAATTACACAAATCTCTATATTTGTGTAATTTCAGCACCATACTTTACCAGTCTAGATCATTTGAATCTCTAAGTTTGTGCCATTTTTGGGCTGTACTTTACCTTTGTTTGCTAGATCATTTGAATGTGTGTATTTTTTGCCATTTCACTTTTCAGGAATGTGGATGCACTTTATCAGTATTATTAACTAGAATATTTGAATTTCTGTGTTTGTTTAATTTCAGGGCCGTACTTTACCAGTGTTAGCCAGATCATTTGGAGGGACAATGAAGATGGGAGATCAGTTTGGTACACCATCCTATCCCTCACCCTTAGACAGGATCAGGACAGGAAGGAGGTAAGGAATGACCTTTAACCTCCATATCCCACAATGCACCATCAGCACAACAGTTACAAACAGGTGTTTGAGAGAGTCCCAATGAGTAAGGGGTCAGTACAGACATACATGTATAAATGAAATGGATTCATGTACATTCCATGTATTTGTATCGTAGCATTCTTCTATGAGTGAGAAGCAGACTGTTGACCCCAGCTCGCAATCCGAACATCTCAGAATTGTATTTCTAATAAAGGAAGTGATTAAAGTTTTATAATCTCCATTCCAAAGTTTTTGGAAGAACAATGAAATGAATATCTTACTTACAAGTGTGTGTTGTCAAAGTCTGAATGATGTGATGTGATTTATTTGTTGATAATCCTTTCACTGCATGGATCACCATATAGGATTATAAGATGATGAGTTGAAACAAGCAATCAAACTAGTGGACTGTAAGATATGTCATGTTGTTTAGTCCTATCAGGCTTCTTAACCACAACTACCCATTATCCTGCACAGTCCGATCAGATTTGGTTGCAGCCAATCAAATACTGGTATGCTATAAAAGGTGTCAAAATGACCATGATGCCAGCCTTACAATGCTGATTTATGAGACCAGCCTCCTAATGTTACATCAAGAATAAACTTTAAATTTCCTCCCAAAGTCTGGTATTTATACTGTACAGCAATTATTATATCAACAGTTGTTCTTATCATCAGAATCAGAAACTATTCTGTCTTTCATTTTAATCTACATAGTGACCTCTGTACTTCTAATCACAAGTTCAAGGCATAGCTGAATCTTTTAATCTTGCAGACATAATAAAAAGGAGTGATAGCAGATAGCATGGCATGAATGTTATGTCTTACAGACTAGTAGTACAGACATGAGTGCTGACTGATAGTGTAGCATGAATGTCATATCTTACAGACTAGTAGTACAGATGTGAGTGGTAGCTGATAGCATGGCATGAATGTCGTATCTTACAGACTAGTAGTACAGATGTGAGTGGTAGCTGATAGTGTGGCATGAATGTCGTATCTTACAGACTCTCATCAAGCTAGGAGTTTAAAAACAAACACACAAAGCTTAATAAGTACACGTTCCTTCTGCAGTCATTGCAAGCATTCCATAAATACCCAGTGTCTTGCAGGTATGACAAACCATAATGTTCTGCCAAGGTGTTCATGTCATTATCTGCAGTCTGTATGACTGTTGGGTCAAGGTCACTGACTATGATTCACTCAAGATAGATAGAGAGAAAGGATAGGTCATGTTGTCTACACTATTCAAAACAGATGTGATCAATAAATCTTCTTCATGATGTCATACTTATATATACACAATGTACATGTTCTTTTACATCATGACAGCTAAGGAGTTGATAAATACAACTGAGAACCTTCGTTTCTCTATGATGACTTGGAATAGCTGACTGGCAATTTCATGATTCACTTTTCCTCCCCAGAGACTGTCGTGTATAGAGTTTCATACTCATACTTTTTATCACATATACATGTAACTTACTCATCGTGGATCTATAAGAACAAAGGGGACAGTAAGATGATCAAGTAAACTGTTATTTCATTTTACAGAGAGAGAGCAGCTCAGCTTGGACTGAGTTCTACAGCCAACACGTCTTTTGAACTCAATCAGTCGTTTCCAAAAATTGATAAATCTAAGTTTAAGAAAGATGAAGATACAGCTACAACCACAGTACAACCAAGTGAACCACTGGGTTGTACTTTAGATAAATTTACAGGTAAGGAACATGGTTTATGTAAATAACAGATGAATAATGCTGTTTTTTTAGTTTTTATCCCAACCACCACCAATCTAAACTGTTTAGGTGTGTGGTGGTTTTGTTTGAACGTAAAGGCCATGTTTTGAATCCCAGGTTTTTGCATTAGTGTTATTTTATTTATGGATCCATAAGGATAACATGGAATTATTCTTTTGTTCAACTTTTTCTGTAGATCTGGCAGACAACTGTTTGCATACCTAAATATTAATCGTAGTCCAAAGTGGGCTTTAAAGTTTAGGCTATTTATCTACATTGTGGTGTTTTGGTAAACTTATTCTTTCTGCTCTTGCACAATAGTATAAATCATATATATTGTACATGGCTATTCAAGTGTCTACACCCGAATTGTCAATTTTCTGTTGAGAATTTGCAAATATACCTTCCCATTCATACATATTTCCATATATTTCCTTACATTGCAGGGGATGAGTTACATAGTTTTAGTTTTTCACCGGGTCATTCTAAGGGTACTTTTGCACCATCACCGGACCTAAACCTAAACTTTTCCATGAATTCATCATGGTGTTTTTATAACTATGTTGGTGGTGGTGAATCTGGAGTAGCATTCCCTACCACAGTAAGGAATCCTAATAAGGCTATTGTCACAGTGGAAGCAAAGTCATCTAAGGTGAGTCCACAGTGTAACTTTTCTTTGAACAGCGCCCTCTAGTGTCGAAATAGAGCTATGATGTAAGCAACTACGGTAAAACTTCACAAGTTACTTCATGACCATGAGTACTAGAATCTAACCAATACACACAACATAGTTTTGATAAGCAGAGAGATTTCAGTTTTCACAACATTGATAAATATATTTGCATACAATCAGTATACCCATTACGATGTATATCTAGTTACATAGTTATATCGTGATACAATATATTTTGATAAAATTATGTGAAGTCTCACAAGAAATCGTGGATGCAGAAACTGACATCAACTTTAAAAGACAATATAAAACTGTTCTTCCAATCTGTAATGGCTGTACATCTGATGGGAAGAAACCAATAACACAGAGCACATATGGAACATAACAGCCTGAACTAGACACTCGCATATAAAAAAAAAAAATAAAAAAAATTTAAATTAAAAAAAAAAAATCTATCTACCCCACCTATTCTAAAATTGAATGTAATCTGAACCGCACAATTTTTTTTTTACGCCTTAATAGTAATATAGTAATAAGTTGAAATTGTGATTTGTTGAGTGCTGATTTGTGGGTACATGCCCAAAAAATCAATTTGATTCATTACATAGTCATTTGCCAGAGGTTGAAAAGAAAACAAAATTGACATATCAAGTGAGTTAAATACATCGGCATTGAAAAGTAAATAAAATATAATTTTACAAACTTTTACAAGTTTTCTGATACTCCATTCTGAATTTTCATGATGGCTGGATATGGGGGAGGGGGGGGGGAGGGGGTAATTGAAACAGTCTTAGGCAAATTATTAATCAAAGAGCAATAAATACTTTAAAGTTACAAGATGTATTCACTACTAGAAAATTTTGAAATTTTACTGTCTTCTGCTAGTTCTCAAAGACTAAGTGTCACTACGAGTGTTCATGTGCAATAAAGCATTTTAGTCACTGATAATTTTTGTGTTTATGTTTTTCCAGTGAAATGGGCGAAAATAAATCTGTAGTGAAAATTTTCAGATTCACAGTAGATAGGATTGATATGATAAATGTGAAACACGTGCTATAGATATTTGACACTGTTGACCTCCCAGATCCATCCCCAACTCAGTTTATCTGCTCCCCTGTCGTAATCTCCATGTACTAGTTGTTACTATTTCACCAGCTACATGTGTTAAGCTGATCCCCGAGGCCTTCAGAAGTGTCATAATTTTTCAACCAATATACCACTTTTGGCCAATTTCTTTCATTTTAAAAGGCTTGTTGTAAATATTTTGTAATCCACAAACAGATGGAAACATTGTTATAATAAATATAGAAAGATAATAAATAACAAATGAGTCATAGCTGAAATGTACTTCAAGATAATCTAGTAATCTTTTAGGATTAAGAGAAGAGAATAGACAATCCGACTCCCCAAGGTATTGTACAGGGGTTGGAATTCTCAGTACCTGCAATAGTATTTTACCACATGCTAGAGGGTCAAAATAAAATAAAATGGTCGACTTATTCTCATGCATGCTATACTAATGTATGTGAAGAGTGTGGCGTGGAAGTTGTGGTCTTGACTCAGAATTACAAGTTTGTTGTTTTTCCGACATGCCTAGGGAGTAATATTGTATTTCAGCTAGGTACCAAGAAGTCAAGTCACATTGCAATCCATGTGTATTGGCTGTGTCTACTAGAGTATTGTATACACTGTACAGAGTTTGCAATCCAAGTCACGTTTCGATCTACACCGTGCCCACTTGTCTCTGTCGTTCTCACGTTTACCAAATGTTGATCTCCTTAGAGCAAAGATGAAGGTAGATTGTATGACTGCACAAAGTTTGACGAAAGACGACTTTCATTTACTACAGATCTTGGTCGCCAATGACATGGCATGTGAGTTGTTCAGCTATAAAGCGGAACAACTGGTTGGTTTGAAATTATCGTCGCTGCTATCAGTTGCGAATCAGAAGAAACAAGAAGCCATGATGGAGACTCACCTTGAACCAACAGGAGAAGTAGTTGTGTTAACTGGCAAAGTAGTAAGTATAGTCATTGTATATACATGTTTTCTGTTATTGGACCCTGTTTAATTTCCATCATGTTGTACAGTATTTAAGCATATACACATGTATTTGTTTAGACTGAAGGTTCTTAGTAATGTCTAACAGTACCTACGTAATCATTCACTTTTAACCATGTTAACACTGAACTAGTCTGGTGTCAGTCAGATGTTAACACTGGACTAGTCTGGTGTCAGTCTGATTTTAACACTGGACTAGTCTGTCGTCTGTCTGATGTTAACACTGGACTAGTCTGGTGTCAGCCTGATGTACTTTAACACTGGACTAGTCTGTCGTCTGTCTGATGTTAGCACTGGACTAGTCTGGTGTCAGCCTGATGTACTTTAGCACTGGACTAGTCTGATGTCAGTCTGATGTTAATACTGGACTAGTCTGGTGTCAGTCTGATGTTAACACTGGACTAGTCTGGTGTTAGTCTGATGTTAACACTGGACCAGTCTGATGTCAGTCTGATGTTAACACAGGGTCAGCATGGTGTTAGGGACTGGTGCCAATATTATACGCTTGACATTGCCAATACAGCCAATACATCATAGTGAATTATAAGTGCATACTTGTGCTAACATTGAGTTAGCCAATGGTAGCCCAGGAAGTCATTCCTTGGTATATTATAAAGTGAGCCTCCTTTGAAAGACATCTTTGTATCTTTGTTTTTAGATGGATGCGAAAGATTCTACTGGTCTTGTAATACCAGTATCTCTATGGATGAAGCAACTTACCCATGACGACAACCCGAAATGTTTATGTGTAATAGAACCTGTAGAAAGGACCACAGCTACTGTCAAATTTGATTGCAATGTAAGTTTACCATTCACAACTACATTTATAAGCCCCCATTTTTTTTTTTTTTCATTTTTTTTTTAGATTTATTATATTTCATTACAAAAAATAAGCCTGATGGGCTGGGTGATTTATTAGTTTTCTGTTCTTTTTATTGTCAATTTGTAAATTGTAAATGTGTATTCACATTTCACTACAAATTACCATAAACAACTCTTACTACCCCGGTACTGCTTGTAATTCTTGTAGTTCTTTTACGTTTGTTTCTGAAATAATAAAAAAAAAAAAAAAAAAAAAAAAAAAAACCCCATGTCTGTCTGAACATCTGTCCGTCCGTGGACCACCATATCTCTTACACCCACAATTTAATTTCAACCAAACCTGGCACAAATTGTCTGACACTATAGGGTATACATACAGATATCCCTTTGCTTCCCGACTGTGACTATTATGGCCAAACAGTGGTATTTTTGTCATACAAATTAAGATTTTGGACCATCACTTTTCGTTTTGAGATGTCAGGTAGATGGAGAAGTCTATTTGCAAGATGCAGTACAAAATACTCCTGGGAGAGGACATTAATTGACATAAAAATAGTCTAGAAAATGAATTGAAAACTAATGGAAATCCCTTGAAATTTTAGTAGATATTTTCAACTAACGTTAAAACGATCACATATTAAAATAGAGTGACATATTAATTATTGTAGTTTACATTCATACGTGTACGACATGTTGAATCCCTATACTAAGGTGTACCATTAATTACTAAGCATTAAGATATATGAAGCCATAAAACACAAAAATCTATTTGTGGCACCAGGCAATTCCAGCATAGGGTCTATGATTCCAGGTAGCAAAAGACAATAAAAACAAAAGACAAAACATAATATTACATATGTAATTTTCAACAATTGAAATGTATATTTTTGATGAATAATTTTGTAGAATTTTACATGACAGTAAACGTGTAATTATGGCTACTTTTGTGAAATTTCATTTTCAAAGTTTTACAATGAATAAGTTGGAAGATTTCTTAAAAACATTCTTCCTAGCCCTGGTCATCAATAGACATTGACCTAATGGAAGGTACATTGTATAATTACAATTTATATCTGAATCAATTTTAGATGGCTGTGATTTCCATGTTTTTGGTATCACTTTTTACTTACAGGGAACCATCAAGTCAGCTGACAGCCAATTAGCATATCTCCATGGTTTCACAACATCTAAAGAACTGGAGGGAATGAACATCAAACAATTGATACCATCATTTATTTTACCAACTGTTGGTCAAGATCTCTGTAAGGTAATTCACAAGAAATTTTGATTTACTCTCCAAAATGCTTTACTTTTGCCAGCTGTTGGTTAAGAACTCAATAATGTTAATCACAGATGATGGAGACAGGGGGACAGCAAACTGTGGCATTTTCTTTGAAGCGATTTTGGAATACATCACTTTTTAAAATAGGCATTGTCTATGATTAATCCTATTTTCACAAGCCAGACTTTTGGCTGATGTTCAACTTCCTATGTAGCCAAAATCGAAATGCTGTCTCGTGTTTTCTTACACTCAATCTCTCTACAAATGTAATGAATTCCTTTGATTTTACCAGTAATGATGGTGAAAATTAATGAAATCTATAACATAACCCAACCAAGTAAACTCAACACATTGTATATACAACAGCTAAATTACACATTATCACCAGGCTGCCAGACCAGATGTGTAGTTGTAGAACACAGAAAATGAATGTAAAGTATCGCCACTTTAACCATGTTATTGACTCTTATGTTTGTAATACAATTAGAAGCCCAAAACTTCATTAAAATAAGAACTTCTGAAAAACTGAAAAAAATTATTGATATTTCTCTGCTAAAATGTATGTCATCGATAAAAAATAGATGGCAGAGTGACGGCAAATGCCAGTGGGCATGGTCGGGATAGATGGTATTTTGTGACGTGGAATTATGGACCATTAATCTCATATTGTCATCAATTTTTTATAAGCGAGTAAATTTGATATTTATGATTTCTTGTGTGTAATACCAGCTCATATTTGAACTAAAGGGAGAAAAGTACTGTATAAGTCCTGTTTTTTAGAAATTGATATTATTGATTGATTTGAATTAATAATCATGAAGCATTTCAACATTTCCAATCCACTTTATTTTTATACATTTACATTTTTTACTAAAATTCTCGTTCGGATTGACACATGCCTTCAGGAACACCTCAGTATGAGTCACACAGAACTCATGAAGTAACAAATTACAATGTCTATTATGTCTGTCAGTCCATTTATTTCAATGGATGTGTCTTTAGTGTGATAATGTCATATTGTACATCACACTGTACATACAGGAGTTCTCCATCACAAGTATAGGTTAGAGTTTGATTAGAGAAATAAGAATGTAGATTAGAGTTTAATAAGAGAGATCTTTGTTTGGATGGAGCAAAGTGTAGCCAAAGTTATCCATGAAGTTTCTCTTCTTTGACTTTAACCAACATAGAAGTCAACCATTGGTTGGTTTGATTATTGACAGTGTCAAAATTGCCATCCAGTGTCAATACAATACTTTGATTAGCAACAGTGTTGCAAACATGCATTATTAGTGCATCACTGTGTTATTCAGAGGGTACCATTTAAGAAATTGTTCAAATGAAGATTCCTATTGGTTGATACATCAGGGTCACCTAGGGTTGATTTCTTAGTATTGTTTGTATGTTTCTTTCTCTGTCAGGAGGTCAAAAAACAAAGAGCAACAGGCAGAACAAAAGATGGTGGTACATTTCCTCTGAGTGTTGTTATCAAAACACCAACTGAAATCTTGACACAGAAGAATCTGAAAACACATGGTAATGAGAGAGGAAGGGGTACTCCTCTAACTACTGTTAAAGAACATCCATCAACTGAAGCAGGTAAATGATTGATAAGTTGAATTGGTAAATACATTTGATTATGGTTACTTTATGAAGTTTATCTATACAGAGTTAGATAACTTGTCTACCCATGGTAGAACACCAGACCCTGATTGATATATTTCTGTACCTTATCTCTACAGAGGTAGATAACTTGTCTATCATAGCCCAAGGTAGAACACCAGACCTTGATAAATATATTTCTGTACCTTATCTCTACAGAGTTAGATAACTTGTCTATCATAGCCCATGGTAGAACACCAAACCTTGATTGATATATTTCTATACCTTATCTCTACAGAGTTAGATAACTTGTCTATCATAGCCCAAGGTAGAACACCAGACCTTGATTGTTATATTTTTGTACCTTATCTCTACAGAGGTAGATAACTTGTCTATCATAGCCCAAGGTAGAACACCAGACCCTGATCTAGGATCTACTGGTAGTAGCACCAAGACATCAGGAAGTGATGACATACATGTACACAAACAACCAGGTCAGTATTACTACAATTTCATTATTATGTTGCATGAATGTATACTTTGTGTATTAACATTGTTTGTGTTTCCAGATTCATGTTTACTTCATGGCATGAATATATTGATAAAATTGTCTGTATAAATGATTACAACAGTAGACAAATAATTCTATAAGCATCATTTTGAAGAATTATGTTGTCATGTTGTAAGTTTATATCTGTATTTTGTCTATGACAGGTGATGTTACCTATACTGGCGTTGTCTGGGTCTTCGCTAATATCTCTGGTATGATAACATTCCTACCTGATGGTACCATGCATAGTATCAATCATAACTTTGCTCTTATGCTATTTGGATATGCCCAGCAAGATTTGATTGGACAGGTGAGACACTTAGTTGACTGTTTATTCTCTCTCATATATATCTTTTAGATAATTTCATAGATATGTTGAAACTGAGTACAATAAAGACTGCCTGGTGGCACAGTGGCTAACTTGGTATCTTTGAATCCATTCCCAACTTACACATGCATCTAGAAATTATTTGCATATTACACCATGTTCTATGTTGTACTGCCCATTACAATGTTAATACCCAAGTTCTGTATCTTACAGCCCATTACAATGTTAATACCTGAGTTCTATATTGTACAGTCCATTACATTCTTAATACCTGAGTTCTATATTTAACAGCCCATTACAATGTTAATACCTGAGTTCTATATTGTACAGTCCATTACATTCTTAATACCTGAGTTCTATATTTAACAGCCCATTACAATGTTAATACCTGAGTTCTATATTGTACAGTCCATTACATTCTTAATACCTGAGTTCTATATCTTACAGCCCATTACATCATTAATACCTGCTTTCTATTTTTTACAGCCCATTAAATTGTTAATACCTGAGATCTATATTTTACAGCCGATTACAATGTTAATACTTGAGTTCTATATTTTACAGCCCATTAAATTGTTAATACCTGAGTTCTATATTTCACAGCCCATTAAATTGTTAATACCTGAGTTCTATATTTCACAGCCCATTAAATCGTTAATACCTGAGTTCTATATTTAACAGCCCATTACATCATTAATACCTGCATTCTATATTTTACAGCCCATTAAATTGTTAATACCTGAGTTCTATATTTCACAGCCCATTACATCATTAATACCTGAGTTCTATATTTTACAGCCCATTACATTGTTAATACCCGAGTTCTATATTTTACAGCCCATTACATCATTAATACCTGAGTTCTATATTTTACAGCCCATTACATCATTAATACCTGAGTTCTATATTTTACAGCCCATTACAATGTTAATGCCTGAGTTCTATGAAGACCTTGATATGATAGATGACAGTTCAATGCCATTGCCGCCATTTGATGATGATGACTTCACCAGACCTATCTTCTCTCCAGAACAGAGAGATATGAGTCTAAAGATAGACAACGATATCACACCCACCAGACCAAAAGACAATGCTTCACCATCACCTGACTTTGATGGGTTAGTTTTCACTGAAATTATCCCTTTTAGTGATACCTAATAACGGCAATAAAAATGTGAACTTTTACACAGTACTTTCCAACATCATTGCGTAATGTGTTTTACAACCACTGAGTAGACAAATAACAACACAGCAACCCTTTTAAGTCTTAACTTACCAAACTCCATAGACAGCATATGATGTCTGGAGCCAGTGAGGCATATAAGATTAAAATTCTCTGTCATACCAGGTCCCCAAATTATACTCACTGAGGCACAATCATGGCTCAAAGAAGCACACAGCCATAGTGAGACGCAAGGCAGCCACCTACAGATTCCAGGCCAGCCAATCTAACCATTTTGATCCTAAAATACACATAGTGCATATCAAATGTGTTAACTGATTCTAAATTCAATTTTGATTGGTCAGTCTCTGCTACAGAATTTACTTTTTGAAAGAAAGATACATTTTTAACCAGTTGATAATATAACCACTTGTTGATGTTATTTTTTTCAGTTTTTCTACCGGAGAACTGATTTTAGAAGCCAACAAAATAGGACCATTGACAGGGGAAAGTGGTATTGGATCCTCCAGACCAGACAGTGCTTGTACTGCAGATCTATTGAGAACACCTTCACCATTAAAGACAAGTTTTTCAAGTGATGACAGTGGAAGGATAGTGGCAACACCCCCTGATGGGATAAGTATATCACCCAGTTGTGCTCAGGGCGTTCCACCGCTAGATTTAACTGATCTTGAAGAGAAACCAGCTGATTTAAGACTAAGTGAACTTCAAGGTGTGAACTTTTCAGGACCCCAGGGACAACATAATGTTAGCCTAGAAGTAAATGTGAGCATTGCTCATGATGAAAGGACTGCCCAAGCAGATGTTACATCATCAAGTCTACATGCAAATGAGTCAAGTTTTAGCCAATCAGAACACAATTTACAGTATGGTACATCTGGCGAGGGTGCAAATGTTTCATTTAAAAGCACAGACACAGAGGAACTGTTAAGCGCTCCCCCTCATGTATTTACAAATCTGCCCCAAGAAACAGAGGTTGGCAGGCTACCATTGCCTTTGGATAACCTTTCCACATGTAGTGAGGAGTCAAGATCAACTGCAGAACCCATTACTGTGAGGGAATCGTACTCATATCAAAAGCAGAGAGAACAAAGAGAAAGGACTACAGGAAAGGAGGATGCTGTTGATGGTGATGGTGACAATAGAAGGACGGATGTCAGTGTGCCAAAATATGCATGGGGTGAAGAAGGTAGTATGGCTGGAGGAGATGCCATGAACAGACACATGAATGTGGACAGACAGAAAGTTAGTGACTATGGTACTAGTGGGGTTGGATCATCAACAACATCACCTAGTGGTCATCATGATGTTAGATCCTCTCCGAGTAAAGGTAGTCGTAGCCCAGAACGGCCTAGACCAGCCTCTAAAGGTAGTCGAAGTCCAGATCACGGCAGACCAACTTCAAGAGGTAGTCGAAGCCCAGATCATGGCAGACCAGCTTCTAAAAGTAGTCGAAGTCCAGATCATGGCAGACCAGTGAGTAGCAACCAGATAACATCTACACCAGCTCACAATAAAGTACTGACAATTAACAGACAGGTATCGTTATCATCAACCAATAACATACCAGAGGGTAGTTTCAATGGACAAGCAAAGCATAGAGATGGTACTAGATTAGGTAAGTCAGTGTGTTTTATGTTGTCCTTTCTGAGGTTAAGTACAAATGTGAACTGTGCAAACCCACACAAAAGTATGACCAACAACTAGTAGCCACAGTAACATACAATTCATGTATACAACTTCAAATTGTAGTTGCAAACTTTGATATGATTCTAGGAAGAAATGTTTTCTAAATTTATTCAAATGTTTGTATTCAGGTATCTTAAAGCAACCTCCAGGAACATGACCATGCCAATGTGACTTTTGAAATAGACATTAATATTATGCACTGTAGCTGACCTTTGAACTTGCATATATTACCATTAATCATGAACTCAACTGTTGCTAATTTCCAGGTGTTATATTCCAAATAAAACAAGTTGATCTTGATGATGGCAATGTACTCTATTGTTGCTGGATAACAAGGGACCCAGCTGATATGGGTGAAGGTAGCAAATCAACAGCCAGCTTTACGTTAGCATCTAGTATCAACAGTACAATTGACCAATCAGCTATCAGCCTTGGCGAGGTAAGTACAATTGACCAATCAGCTATAAGCCTTGGTGACGTATATACAATCTGTTCTCCAGAATACTTTGTCTAACTCTATCCAAAGTACATTCTGACCTAACAATTTAGCCTAAAGCAAGATTGGACATCCTAGAAGAGTCTTCATAGTTTGGTATCATTCTATTCATACAATTATAATAGATATTACATGATATTATCAGTGGATTGAGATTGAAAATAAGTTTGATTTATAGTTTATAGATGAATTTTTCGTTCAACTTTCTTCAGTCCACATTTTATTGTCTCTCCCCCTGCCCCCCCCCCCATCCCACCTGCCCCCCCCCCTTCAATTGAATGTGATTAAACTTAAATAGCACAAGAAATGTTGGTTGAAACAGGACATGTTTAAGGAGACTTGTTGTAGCTGTCCTGAGTTAGATGTGATTGAGCTAAACCTGACATCAAACTGTTGCGAGACTTTTACACATAAATCAGTGTAGTTGCTCGACTGAAAATTTGTTATAACCTTTTCTAGACTCATTCATTATTTATTTATTCCTTGTATATCCAGGCCATCACACAGACTGCTAAATCTAACCGTGTATAATGTTATGACCTTGCCATTGAATTTGCAACCATATTTTACACTGTCATTAAATAGTGTTGGGGGCTATGTAGAAGACTTGTTTATTTATTTTTTTATTCCTTGTATTTCCAGGCCATCACACAGACTGCTAAATCTAACTCAGCTGAACCTGAAGAATTATCACCAGGAAGAGGTATCTATGATGAGAGATATGATACATTGCAATCTATTGGTAAAGGTGCATTCGGATTTGTTAAATTAGCAATCAAGAAGTGTGATAGAGTGACGGTAGGTAGCAGTTGTAAGGACATAATGTAGAATAGTGTCCACTCAGTGCATATTATACATTGTGTTATGGAGTCTATAATGATTAAAAATCTGATGTAGGAATATGTCTATTCTTTCATTTATATATATATATATATCCATATTGTTGTTTGGTTTTGAAGTCGTTCTGAGTTGAGTGTCCCATCTGACCATATTATTTTTATTTAAACTATTTCAAATAGAGGAGGAGGACGCAGACAGACAGACAGACAGACAGGCATACAAACAAACAAACAGGAATACTGCTAGATTTTTTTTATTTATCAATGTTTCCTTCATAAAAGTGTCATATGTTTTGATTTTGTCATTCTGTCTCATCCTACCATATTATTGATACTATTCAAATAAAGAGAGGGGGCAGACAAACAGACATACTCATAGACAGAAGAGTAGAGACAGACAGTAAGACATATTTGGACAGAAAGAAAAGGAGATGCGCACACACACACACACACACACACACACACACACACACACACACACACACACACAGGTAGAGGTGATAGACAGAGAAGGGTGAGTTAGGATTTGTGCAAATAGTAAGTACACAAGTTCATCTGGCCCTACTAGGCAGTAGTACATTTCAATCATCATCATCGTGTCTATAAAATTCATCTTTATTTCTGCTACATTGTAGGTTGTTGTCAAGTTCATTCGTAAAGCCAAAGTTCTTAATGACTGCTGGTTGGAAGACCCCCAACTAGGCAGAGTACCATTGGAGATAGCATTACTTGCCAAACTAAACCATCCTAACATAGTGAAGGTAAGATTTAACAAACTAATATACATGAACCAAACTTGTAAACTTATATCCATTTTGAAAATTAATACAATAATTTATAAACGATTTGAGAACATTTCATGCACATGAAAATTAAAGCCGTACTGTCAGTATACACTAAATGTTTGAAACCACTCAATATTTGATGAGTGACTTAAGGGGTCTTGTCAATTTGAGTCAAAGATGAGTAGTGATGAGGCCCCTTATGTTACTATTCTCCGGCTAAGAAAAGAATAATAAAAAATTGTGGAAAATAATGCTGATTTTGAATATTTTGAACATAGCTGATGATTTAGACACACACATTGCTGTGACGTAGAATGACCAGGAAATAGATGTCATGTTTTCTGTTTGAACTTGTAGAACTTGGCTTTCTCGTAGAATTATGTGTACATAATGCATACCCATCTATTTTGTTTATGCAACAGGACGTCACTTTCATTGGTTTACTTTCAAATGTAATCAACAATTTGAAACCCTGGTTTGTAAATGTTTGTTGTTATGATAATTAGGGATTATTTCATTTGTAGATGCTGGAAGCCTATGAAAATGAAGATTTCTTTCAAGTAATTATGGAGAAGCATGGAACTGGGATGGATTTGTTTGAATTCATTGATAGGAAACCTAACATGGATGAAAAGTTGGCCAGCTATATGTTTAGACAGGTATGTCAAGTTAGGTATATGTTTAGACAGGTATGTCAAGTTAGCTATATGTTTAGACAGGTATGTCAAGTAAGCTATATGTTTAGACAGGTATGTCAAGTTAGCTATATGTTTAGACAGGTATGTCAAGTTAGCTATATGTTTAGACAGGTATGTCAAGTTAGCTATGTGTTTAGGCAGGTATGCAAGTTAGCTATATGTTTAGACAGGTATGTCAAGTTAGCTATGCGTTTCACATTACAATAGGAATGCTATTACATGGTTCTGTTTCCAAAAATAAATATTCATGTTCCAAACATTGAATGTACAAAGCTGGGAGTTGTTATTATCTTTTCTCATGGTAGTAACATAAAATATACACCTCACAGTGTGAAATATTTACAGTAATCGTAATGTTATCCTATTGTTTACAGGTGGTAGAAGCGATATCCTACCTCCATAGTCTGGATATCCTCCATAGAGATATCAAGGATGAGAATATCATATTAGATGAACAGTTCAATGTCAAGTTGATAGATTTCGGTTCTGCTACATATCTGGAACCTTGTAAGATGTTTTCAACTTTCTGTGGTACCCTAGAATACTGCTCACCAGAGGTGTTACTAGGCAACAAGTAAGTGTTACTAGGCAACAATTGCTACTAGTAGGCAACAAGTGTGTTTTATTAGGCTGTTGTCGTTACTAGGCGCAAATGTTTCTTGACAACAGATGCTACTGGGCAACAAGTATACATGTATGTGTTACTAGACATCAATTGTTACTAGGCAGTATGTTAATGTTACTAAGGAACAAATATGTGTTACTAGGCAAAAAGTATGCTACATGGCAATAAGTATGTTACTAAGCAACAAGTATGTGTTACTTGGCAAAAAGTTGAATTAAAGTTATAAGTGAAGATTTAGTTAGTTGTTGTTTTAGGATAGTGTTGATAGACATGAAATACTACTTTGTAACTCGGCAACAATTTTTTATTACTGGAAAGTAAGACTTATAGCCTGTTCAGACTACGAATTTTGTGTAGGGCCAGGCCATGGCCAGGTCCTGGTCTGGGACAAAAAAACAGGTGTGAACGGTTTAGCCAGGGCCTGGCCCGGACAAGATTTGGTCCCAGACGAGAAGGTGGTTCAGGCCCTGGGCCGGGCCTGGTCTTGTCCCAGAGCAAAAAACGTCCGTGTGAATGCAGACCTTGTCCCAGGTGACGCCCTCTCATGTTGACCTACAGTATATGTTGACCTTTTTACTATTGTCTAAGCGTCCCATGAATGTGTAATGTTATTATCAGTTGGAAAGTAAACAATTATCGAAGTCAGCCATATTTAACAATAGTAGCGTTGATGTGACTGAGGGCGCTGTTTTTGTCCTAGACTCGATGACTACAAATATGCAATCTGAACGCAGACCAAAAGTTAACACCTGATTAATTTGTTTACTGGGACCAGGCCGTGGCAAGGTTTTTAGTCCCCGCGGACGAAGTCCGGAACGGGGACTTATGGATTGGGTTCCGTCTGTCCGTCCGTCCGTCCGTCCGTCCGTCCGTCCGTCCGTCCGTCCGCAGCCGTTTCTTGGAGATGCCTGTACCGATTTTTTTCAAACTTGGTACAGGGGCAACATGCTATGGCATACATATGCACGTCAATTTGTTTTATGATACGATCCAATATGGCCACCTAGCAGCCATTTTGTTTGCGAATTTTCCCTGTCTAAAGCCATAACTCAGACATGCTCACACAGATCTCATTCAAAGTTGGTATTAGGACAGTGTTCTATGACATACATGTGCATATCCATTTTCATTGTGATACGATCCAATATGGCTGCATGGCAGCCATTTTGTTTGCAAATTTTCCATGTCCAAAGCCATAACTCAGACATGCTTGAACAGATCTCATTCAAAGTTGGTATTAGGACAGTGTTCTATGATATACATGTGCATATCCATTTTCATTGTGATACGATCCAATATGGCTGCCTGGCAGCCATTTTGTTTGCAAATTTTCCATGTCCAAAGCCATAACTCAGACATGCTTGAACAGATCTCATTCGAAGTTGGTATTAGGACAGTGTTCTATGACATACATGTGCATATCCATTTTCGTCATGATACGATCCAATATGGCTGCCTGGCAGCCATTTTGTTTGTGAATTTTCCATGTCCAAAGCCATAACTCAGACATGCTTGAACAGATCTCATTCAGAGTTGGTATTAGGACAGTGTTCTATGACATACATTTGCATATCCATTTTCATATTGATATGATCCCCCATACCCGACCAATCCTTTATTGTTGTAGGCATGTTCCATGTCCGACAAGCAGACACAACATATCTAAGTCTGTTTGATTTAGGTTCACAAGTGTTGTTGCATGATCAGAGTAGTGCTAATTCCTTAAAACCCAATCATAGCGGGGACTATGTCATTCTCAATGGCTTGTTTACATATGTGAACACCCTTTTAGTTAGATTTCCTTAGCAAGCAAACAAGTAAAATAAAGCTCATTTTGTCTGTTTAAATAGATATCGTGGTCCAGAGTTAGAGATGTGGTCGTTAGGTGTGACGTTATACACTTTAACATTTGGTGAGAATCCATTCTATGACGTGGAGGAAACAATCCAAGGAATTATTAAACCACCATTCCTTGTATCTACTGGTAAGATATACTGTTTTGTACCATTCCTTGTATCTACTGGTAAGATATACTGTTTTGTACCATTCCTTGTATCTACTGGTAAGATATACTGTTTTGTACCATTCCTTGTATCTACTGGTAAGATATACTGTTTTGTACCATTCCTTGTATCTACTAGTAAGATATACTGTTTTGTACCATTCCTTGTATCTACTGGTAAGATATACTGTTTTGTACCATTCCTTGTATCTACTGGTAAGATATACTGTTTTGTACCATACCTTGTATCTACTGGTAAGATATACTGTTTTGTACCATTCCTTGTATCTACTGGTAAGATATACTGTTTTGTACCATTCCTTGTATCTACTAGTAAGATATACTGTTATGTACCATTTCTTGTATCTACTGGTAAGATATACTGTTATGTACCATTCCTTGTATCGACTGGTAAGATATACTGTTTTGTACCATTCCTTGTATCTACTAGAAAGATATACTGTTTTGTACCATTCCTTGTATCGACTGGTAAGATATACTGTTTTGTACCATTCCTTGTATCTACTAGAAAGATATACTGTTTTGTACCATTCCTTGTATCTACTGGTAAGATATACTGTTTTGTACCATTCCTTGTATCTACTGGTAAGATATACTGTTTTGCACTATTGGATTTGCACTTTGCAAGATTTCTACCTATATAATTTCAAAGAATCCTGTGAGCTGTGGCTGCTATAAAACGATCTACGTACATAATGATGTCTTGTTGATTGGTCTTGATAGAACTGATGCAGGTGATAGCATTCCTACTACATCCTGAACCAGAATGGAGATGTACATTAAATGAATTAGAGAACAGTGAATGGGTAAATCAGAGAGTGGACATTTCAGACTATGAATGGGATAAAGTTATACCTCCAGAAAGTAAGTTTAATACCCAGTAATAATAATGATAGTGAAAAGTATTTATAATGGACCAGTATAGTCTTCACAAATCATAATACAGTTGTACAGTTATTTCCTACTCTTGATACAGAACTATAGTGGCACAAATTTCTGACAATTCAACTTACACATCATCTGTGTCTGTCTTGGCAAACACATTCTGAAGATGTCACTCTGAAAGTGTGATAATGTCTTTATTTTCTGAGGTGTTTGGAGAAATTTATAATAAACCAGAAAACCAGTTCCAACTCTTACTAATACTTTCATTATCATATGTCAAACAAAACTAATACAATTAATCCTAGAAATGTCAGTCTACACACATCTACTTCTCTTTATCAATATTACATATTTGTTCATGAAAACTTAAGTCATGCAACATTAATATAGGAATGAGTTTATTAATATAGTTTTTCAGCTAAAATGATGTTGGCTTGGTGTTTCACTCATGTAACATGACATTTAATACACACCCTCAGGACAACTTCTAACACATTTATTGCAGTCATTGTAAAGGGGTTAATGGAAGTAATCATCGCATGTCACTATGTTTGTCATACTAACACACTGTCTCCTTCTCATTGTCATCTCTGTCTTCTCTTCTGTGTGTGTAACTAAGGAGGGGGATACTATGAGGATTCCGATAGTTCTCCACGAAGTGCAGGTAGTGAACCTGATGATGATGATGACCACGAACTTCTAACGGAACTGGAAGCGGAATATCAACGTCGTCTAAATGTGGATGACTACCAAACATAGACTATATAGTCTGAGTATTGTGACTTCTAATTAAAAGGTAGCATTAGGTCTTAGAAATCAGAAGCAATTTGACTTTTTGTGAGAATTAAACATCTCCCTTCATGTGTGTGTAGTTCCATTTTATGATATACAATAGTATGTAGTGGTGCCAAAAACACACATGAAAAAAATACAACAAAAATGCTGCTGAAAGTGGAGAAGGATTTGAAAATGGATGAATAAATGACCAAAAACTTAACTACCGGTTTATGAAAATACATTATTTGACCTAGAATCGCTTATTTAATCGTGTTTGCTAGCAATATGAAAACAATGTGACTCACATTGCAGTTTCCATCATTGCAATAGGGAACTTGCAATCCAGACTGAGCATGCTCAGACGCAATGGACTATGGGATTATCTGTGATTATCGTAATACCTAATATGGAGCTACCGATAAAATAAACCTCCCACAATGATCAGGGTGACTATGAATTGATTATTTGTGGTTAAAAAGAATATAACATTATTGTTGTTTACAATACGATTTGATTAGTATTTCTTATGACATTTCCCATGATGCAACATTCAAAATGGCGGGTTTGCAAGTTCCCTATTAAAATTAATTCACAATTGTTACACTCTCCCCAAGAATAATTTACACAAAAACTTTGTACCACACATAATAATATTTTCCTTTTGTCATTTCCAGGACAAGGTCCCATGTTGGCAGATTCCATGGAATACAGTGATACAGAACCTATGGCATTGGTGGAATCTGATACGGAGGAACTGGAAGAAGAGTTACAGAAATGTCTGGAAATGGGAGTTGAGGAGGGGTTTGATATCGAGATAGATTCACCACTGGTGGCGCACTTTTGAAATGAATCCAACTCTGTACACACCTTTTGCTGTGTCACTACATGACTTTTGCAGTGTCAGTCATCAGTACACGACTTTTGCTATGTCAGTACATGACTTTGGTATGTCAATACTCGACTTTTGCTGTCAGTACACAACTTTTGAAATGTCAGTACACGACTTTTGCAATGTCAGTACACAACTTTTGCGTTATCACTACTGGCTTATATAACATGTACATGTAGTTACTCCCACTACATCCGTTGCCGCCAAGTAATGGTCAAGTGTTACTGAATCGGTATAACTTGTAAATATATCATTAACATATTTGAGTACTGGCTTGGATGGATGACTTGTGAAGAGGAAATACACAGATCATGCCAACATATAATTACCTGTGTTAATTCTAGAGATAAAATACTAACCATTATTACAATCTTATGGTTAATATTTGTATAAATATTGAATAGGTTATAAATACTTATTTAGTCTTTGTTATGTCAATTTATATACTATAAATGTACAGATAGATATAAATCCTTCAGTCTCTTATAACTGAGATGTCATTTAAGAAAATAGATCACAGTTTACTGCATGGTGATCTTAATCAGGTTGATAGGATGCTAATAGTAATATGTAATCACAGTAAAAACTAGCACACTGCTGTGAAGCTGTATATAGTTTATATGTATGTGACTAATGCTATGATTACACAGGCACATTGTCAGCCAAGGTTAAGATCCCAACCTACTATGATACGCACAGTACCTGCCAGTGTTACTGTTCCAAGTTATGTATTCAAACTCTACCATAAAAATTGATCTCCATACTATTAACAAAGAAATATATACACACCAGAAGTTATGTAAAATCCAATATATGATTACTTATACACTGTTACAACACAAACTAACTACTTACACTGCCAACAATATAGTGTGTTATTTAAATTATACACATTACCCTTCTTAAACAGTTTAAGTTATTTTATGTTTTTTTTTACATTTTATCAAATTCTATACATTGATTTTTGATCCCTTTTTTAATCACTGCCATTTCATTGCACAATGTTTTGTGTGTATGTTTTGTTCATTTACTTTATTCATAGTGGGTGTTTTTTTGTTAAACGTCATTGTTCGGTGAAAGAAGATATCAATTTCTAGAATTCACTTGTATGATCGTAGCAGTGCTATGCCTACCTACACCCAATCTGATTAAAATCCGATGTAGTGTACATGGCACGATTTCTTTCTGGCTGTTACTTTTACTGTCGTTTGTTCTTTTGTGAGCGCCTGTTACATACATCTGACACAATACCATAGGTTTTCCCGAACCTAAACTCATACTTATGAGTAGCGAACCAGAATCCATTTTACAATATAACACTCAATGTTCGAAATTGAAAGAAAGAGAAACACCAAAAAATAGCGATAACATCGTCGTCTGTGTACAGTGCTGGTGCTCTTTTTGCCCTGAGCGCTCTGAAGTACTCTACCCATATGGTATTGTGTCAGATGTATGTAACAAGCACTCACAATAGAACAAACGACAGTAAACGTAACAGCCAAAAAAGAAATCACGCCATGTACACTACATCGGATTTTAATCAGATTGACCTACACCTTGTCACCCCTATACTGTAGACAAGAGATAACCTGTGGACAGGTTGAGTCAATTTTACCCAAAATAGGGGGTGACGGTTGCAAAAATGATAAAAATGAAAAAAAAATCAAGTTTGTTCAAAGCTTAGTGAAAATAGTTTGTGAGTAATTATATGGAATAAAAGTGAACAAGAAAGCAGAATGGCAGAAATGCAGAAATTTTTGTACAAGATAACAAAACTTTATAACCCTATCTCACATTTTTTTAAAAATGATAATAATTGCAACACCTTGAATATGTGTGTTACAGAAATTTGTTTATATTGGTGAGAGTGTCACTTTTAAATTTACTTACATGTGTCAGTACTTTTGGAACTGAAAGGTTGTGTTGATGTCAGATATTTGTATTTTGATAAAGTGTGTGTTTTTAGTGAATTTTAATCTGGTGACAAAAATCTACAGACTTGAATAGAGTTTGACTATTACTTATATTAGTACAGCTATCACAAGTTTTTACGAAAATTTGTCATTATCACGTAACTTTTAGGAAATTCAACGTCAAAATACCTGTCAACGTTTAGATGTTGGAACGTGATAGAATTTCAATGAAAAAGATGATAGAATCTAAAAATTAATCATGTCGTGAAAATGAAATATGCACCTTTTAATTTCATTTGTGAAATAGTTTGATTTTATTGAATGTTTGCATGTGTGTAATTTTATTGGATGTACATATCATATTTGTTACCACCTAGTTGTGTAGATATTAATTTTTATTTTTTGTAAACACTACTTCTTGCCACTGCCAGTCTTATTGTCTTGTTTTATTACAACAGCATATCAGATTTTTATTTAAATTTCATTGGGAGTCAGTAATTTTATTTACATTCATTGTGGAATGTTCACTGCCACAGACACAAGTTGTGAGGAAATCTGTAAAGACAATTTAATCATTTTAATTTTGATAATTTTTTTTTTTTTTTTTTTTTTTTGGGGGGGGGGTGGTTTAGGGGTTAGGGTTGTTTCAGATCGTAAAACCATAAAATTAATGGGTCAGCTGCTCAGTAAGAAGGAAAAGTGTGTATGCACATGTTAGTGATGCTTTCAGTCATAATCATAGTCTCAGTTACCCATAATCTTGTTGGTACCTAATTGAGTGGGTGAAGCCCCCAACAGTGGGAGTCTGGGTGACTGAGACTAACTTTTAACAGGCTGGATACTGTAGAAATAATTAGAATCAGAAGGAAACTATGAACAATTTGATTTGAAAAGGTCTGAATTTTTTACCATAAAAATAATGTTTACTCAAATACTCCATTTTAGTGTCGCCATCAGTAATATTATGTTTTTCTCGGTCTAGCCATAGAGGGCAGTATTTGTTTTTTTTTCGTCAGATTGCAGAAATTCAAGGTTTGTCTGGTTATGAGAAACAATTAAATACATAGGGCCATCCTAATCTGTAACAGTGCTCGACAGTTTCAGTATTATGTACCAAACAAAAGAACTATGTTATGACTGGATGTAGGTGTCTCATATTTTTTATGAAAGTTGTGTTGAGGTTTCAGTGTTTAGAACATGAAGCAATTAAAAATATAAATATGTAAAATTGTGTGTTCATTCAAGTTTAAGAGGATGAAATGACAACGATAGTAATACTTGTACAATAGCAAATAAATAGATACTTGTAATTAGTTTTAATTGTGAAATCAATGAATGAAGTGTTTCTATTTCTGTCAGTTTCTGTAAATTTCAAAGTGTAGATGTGGTACTACATTACTTAACATATCCACACCCACAGTTCTACCAAAAATATTCTGACATTTTGATTCATTCTCACATGATTACAGTTTACAAGATATGTTTTTTTTTATGATACAATTATGTAACATATCTAAATGGTGTATCTGTACATATTCACTGCCAGTGACTTATCATTTCCTTATTTTTCCATCTCATACATGTCAATTTATGAAACCCAGTTTGAATCAGGCTCAATGAGTGACTGTATTGTTGTGAATTTTACCAATGCTGGTAGGCTTGCCACAAACGATGTACACATTAGAACAGAAAATATGATGTCTTTCTATGTCACACCAGTGTACATCATTCTCGTAAACCTGAGCTTATTTTTGTTTACACCGCTTGACGGTGGGTGCGTCTTGGATAGTATTGGTAGTAAAAGAGGCTGTAGTTTACGATAATGATGTATATCTATTTGCCTTTGGGTCTATGGTGCCTACAATACAAGTCAAAATATTCAAAACTACCATTACTTACTTGCACAGGTGTTAGTTATATCATTCACTATGATGTTTTCTTTAATCCAACTGGAAAATAATAGGATTTTGTCACCCCTCATCTTTGAGTCGTAGTACCAAGGCCCCTTATGTCACTCACATTTCCATCAGCTGAATTAATAAAACTTTTCTGCTTATAGTATAGTTGTCATCAATTGTTTACCCTCGCAACCCACTTATTAGTTTGTAAGGTATGAAGTGACAGGGCGCCCTCACACATCGGTGGGGGTTGAACGACACAACATTTCTTCCAGTGTACCTACTTATCTCCCCAAACCAAAAATAAACTTGTAGCATTGGACCTCACTATAGATATGTGTCCAGTTATTAAAAAAAAAACAAGAATCTGAATGCTTTCAATGGTTTTTGAATAATGTTGATGATTCTCAAATGAAAGGTATCATTTTGTAAAGAAAGTTGCTTGTAATAGTAGATAGTTTTTATTCCAGACTTTGAAAAATAGCATTTGCACTTTCTAGTGAGAGATTTTGAATTCTTTCACAATTTTTAAGAAATGGCACAGCTTTTAAGATTTACCAACATAATGTCTATATTTCATTTAATGAAATGTTTTATGTAAAGATTTATATGTGCTGTGAATAAAAGTATAAAATGTTTGTGAAAATAATCATATTGTTTCCATGTGTGTTTGTGGTTTGGAAAGATCAGGTTATATGTAATAAATGTATATTTCAGAATTTGGAAATAGGTAATTATCAATCTCTGTATGATGGCCTCTTTGTGTAAGTACGTTTGTTTGTACATATGTGTGTAAGTGTATGTACGTATGTATGTGTATGTATATATGTATGTGTGTATGTATGTATGTATGTATGTATGTATGTATGTATGTAAGTGTATGTACGTATGTATGTGTATGTATAGTATGGATGGATGGATGTATGTATGTGCGTGTATGTTTATGTATATGTGTGTGTGTATGTATGTGTGTGTGTGTGTGTGTAACGTTCTCTCTTATAGTTGTTGGGTGATTTATTTGTATTCTGTGTTCTGTGTTTATTTTGATCATTTGACGCTAAGGTCAAATTCTGTAAAAGAATAAGGTTAAAGGGTAAGGGGAGGGTAATCATTGAAAATGTAGTAGCTGCCACCAGGTAGTATAAACTGACTTCCGTTGATTAGTTGTCGAACTTCAGCCAGCACCAACCAAAATAAAATTGAACGTTGTCTTCACTTGTCGTGGGGGTGGGGGGGGGGGGGTTTATCTCTCTAGTAATATCGTTGCCATCCAAGGTGTACTATTTACTTAGTGGACCACGCAAAGTCCACTCTCACCACAGGGTGCTCAGGCTCATTTAGTTCTGTTTACAAATATAAACAAAACAAAATAAACATACAAGTAAACAAACAAAAACAAATAAATAATTAAACAAGTAAACGACAACAAACCAACGAATAACCAAACACTGCCCCCCCCCCCCCCCCCCCCCCCGAAATGGTCACATATGGAAATAACCGTGGGTTATTTCCATATGTGACTATTTCAGGGGGGGGGGGGCACTTCATGACATCACAAATGTCTGGCATTAGATAGTTATTGTGTTATGAGTATAAATAGATATTTGAATACACTATGTAGGTGATGTGATATCCTTAGATACTCCCCACAAATGTCCCCACATGTTTTATTTTGTTTTGTTTTCTAAAAAACTTCCTCTACAACTACTAAGTTGTTTGGGCTGAAATAGTAACATAATAGTGTTACCAAAAGAAATATTACAGTTGTGCTACAGTACCAAAAAAATTTGTACTCTTTTTAGTTATTGTAGGGGGCAGGATATTGTGCACTTTTTTTTTTTCTTTTTTTTTTTGGGGGGGGGGGGCATGAAATTTTTATACTTTTGAAAGGAGGGGCTGTGAAATTTTGGTCACAGTGGATGGACGGAGGGGGGGGGGGCAGGAAAAAAACCAAGTCAGAGATAATTTCTCCCCAGCCCCCCCCCCCCCCCCCCTCTGCCGTAAATTCTGTCCGGTCCCTAAATTTCGACAACAACAGTTAAAATATTTGTACAGGTACCCAATTTTGTTTTGTAAAATTTTAATTCAATATCTGACATTCAAGGAAAATTTTCACAAAAACTGTAAAATCAATTATTGACAAAATATTTTGCTTTCATTTTATTTCCAAACCAAAATTATCACAGTTCGATGTATCATATATCATTCTGCATATTATATGCTGATATACTACATTTGTTTGGAAATCATAAAATATGCTAAAGTGTTGTCACTAGAGGGCGTCCTGTTGGTCCGGCCCAAAGTTTTACCAGAGAAGTTTTACCCCCTATATTTTAGTTACTCAAGTCTTTCATTAGGGTGCCCGTATTTGATCATTCCATGTTTCTCATTGTAGCGCGTTTTACAAAAATCTAAAGGTTTTGCCAGCATTCAGTTTACATCTAGTAAACAAATTTGCTGCGGGGGGTAGCTCCGATTCCCGAATGTCGAGTTATGAATGAACAAACAAACTACCAAACCCGGAAGTAAAATAGACTTGAGAAGATGTCGTGATTGAAAAACTGAACAGGAGTCAGTAAATCGGTAGGTGATTATGATTCAATATTTATCTTAAACATCAGTAGTGTATGTATGTGTTTATTCAATATACGATTAGTTGCTTCAGTAACTTCAACCGTAGATCACCAAACGATACACATATTTCAGTTTTGAGTTTAGGCATAGACAATATTGTCTATGGTTTAGGCAAACAACTTTATCTTCCTCTGCCTGATAGTGATACCTCCAATATTGTACAATATACAATCTTTATTGATACATCATATCTGTGTCTCACTTTAAAGCAATGGCACTCCTTATTGGTGTTTGTGATGAAGAAATGCCAGCTGGTACCAGTGAAGTCCTTACTCCATGGAAGTTTAATAAAATTGGAAGCCATCCGGTACAGTCTTTCTTTATCACCTCTACCGTATATTTTAAAGTGTAAATATATTTTTGGGGTTAATCTGTCCAAGAATTTCTTTGTTTTCTTTGTTATAAAACATAAGCTCTTTGTGGCATCTATCATACTGGTACAATGTTTATAATATTGTGTGTTTCCCATTCTCTAGGACTGGATGCAATGTCCAACACCCAGACCAGTTTGTCAGCTGTGTAGTCAGGTACTGTATCTTGTAGTCCAAGTCTACTGTCCACTGACTGAATCTGTGTACCACAGAACTATCTATGTCTTTACATGTATTGCTAAATCATGTCAAGGAAAGGCTCAGAGGTAAGAAAGAGAAAAAAGTGTACTTTACATTCATTCATGTATGTATGTACATACATACATACATACATACATACATACATACATACATACATACATACATACATACATACATACATACATACATACATACATACATACATACATACACACACACACACACACACACATACATACATACATACATACATACATACATACATATACACACATACACACACACACAAATCAATCAATCAATCAATCAATCAATCAGAAATATGAATAATTTTCAAAACTTAAATGTTGTATTATGTTTTTCATAATTATAATGTTTCATAATACTAATATTTCATTTTTGTAATACTTCTTTATCTTTTGTGTCATTAGCTGGTTTGTATGCAGATCACAGATATGTGATGTTACAGATCACAGCCAATCACATCAACGAACAACACTAGAGGAAAATGTTGGCATGGCAACAAATGACTGGTGTGATGAAGCAGATGACTGGGGAGAAGATTCGGAAACTACTGTTTCTATGGCAATAGGAGGAGAGACATTGAGCGAGAAGGATGGAAAACTTAAAAAGGAAGAAGAAAATTTGAATCTTGCCAAAGCAGATTGTAAAGAGTTGAATGGCACAATGCAGGCTGTGGAAAGGTTAACTTTAGACACACCTTGTCAGGTTGATATGCAAAACAAATGTTTCATTGGTTATTATATTAATGTCTTTGAAGAAGATGACACTGTGAACAGAAGAGATCTGAGTAGACATGAAAAAAGGTTACTCATGGAATATCAACAAAGAGAAGGAGTTGACTTGACGGATCTTGACATGTGTTATCCAGAAAGGTATGAATTCTTATCATCACTTTTGATGTAGTATACTATTGTTACCTAGTACTAGGGTGTCAACATGTTGTGATAGAGAGACTATATCATTACTTGTGATGTAGTATTTTTACCTAGTACTAGGGGGTCAAAATGCTGTGATAGAGCACTAGTACTTTGCATGTTTGATTATGGGTAAACAGTTGATAATCATTCTGATATAACATTTTTTAAATATGTGCTAGGGGGTCAAATCATAAAATAACACCTTCAATTGTGGGGGGAAAGTTGGCAATTCATGACTACTTATTGTGTGAGAGATTTAGTTTGCTGTCATATGTTGAATAATTATTACATCTGAAGTCTTTGAGTTGTGTGCTGTAAGTTTTCTTGTATCTTTGTTAAACAATTATGCCAAGTGAAATTGTATGTATTACAGTTTGGAATTTATTTGGAATTTTAGATCACAGAGTGGTGGGGCTGAGAAATATGAGAAAACTGAATTAAAACATGGTGACAGAATTTTTCATAAATTTCAGAAGAGAATTTCAGTTTGTCCTGAACAGTGTCTTAGGTAAGTTTATTAAGATGTTTTATTAAGACTCATAGCTCTTATTACAAATATCCATCAGGGGGGATGAGGAGGAGGGGGGGGGGGTGTCTTTCCAATTACTCAAAGGGTTGTAATAGGTGTAAACAAGATATGGGATTTTTGCTTGGGCTACAAACGCCTACCAAGACTGGCTACAGTTAATCCCAGGAATATCACATAATTTAGTTCAAAGAACAACAAGAGTTTGTGACTAGAATACAGGAACAATCAATAGTACACTTCCTTAGTAGACTTCAGTATATGTTTATCTTGGTCAATCACACAAAAGTGAACACTTGCTATGTACATCTCATTCTCCTATGTTTCTCCCAGTCAACCATGTACTTGTTTTGGTCATTATCTTGTCCATCCTCCTTATCAGTAATCAAGTGTTCAACACAATAACAGCTTAAGAAGACTAAGTAATTTAGCTGAAACGTACCGTGTTATTAATTCACAGTTTAGAACAACTACACAATAGTTTCTGTATTCATGTTTAACCCAAGCCTGGATGTTGGGAGTGGGGAAAGCTGGAAGGGTTTATGAACAAAGTCATACATGACCAAACTAATAAATAATCCCCCCCCCCCCCGATAGAAAGAAGATTAACTGAATTACACTATAAATGATTAATTTAAATATTTCAGGTATGAATGGAATGGAGAGCCGTTATTAATGACAGCCAATGATATGCATAAATCAATCCCATCATGCAAATCTTGTGGTGGTCAAAGGATATTTGAATTTCAATTAATGCCAGCACTAGTATCCATATTGAAAATAGCAGACACATCAGGTATGTTTGTTTGTATTACAGCTACTCACATGTTTACTTATAGATCTCATGGTGTACAATATTGAGAGTTTGTCATTGTGTTTTCAAAAAATGGCCCAGTTGCAATCAGTATAGCTAGTTTATTTCTGTATAAGTTCATCAAAACTGATCTCACGAAGTACATTTTTTAGAATTTTTTAGGCTTATTGCAGGTCTACAATTACCTTTAATGTGATTTCCAAGCAGTTTCCTCATTAACTGTATCCTCCATGTTTTCCTTTTCAGATATACCGATAGATTTTGGTTCAGTGTACATTTATTCGTGTAAAAACAGTTGTTGGCAAGAGAATGAAACAGAGAAGTATAAAGAGGAATTCTTTATTCTACAACCAGATCCCGATCTTAAGTTTTTTCCAAATCAACAACAATGAATGATAGAATTGTAAATTGTATCTCAGTATCTTTGAAACCACATTACTTGTCTCTGTCCAGCTTATAACAGGAAGTACCTTGTGTCACTAAATTTTTCACATAACTAAGTTTACAACTGTGAGGGCGCTGTCTCTAATTATTTCGCACAACTAAGTTTGCAACAAGGAGGTACCCTGTGAGGCCACTGTCTCTAAATTGTTCACACAACTAAGGTTGTAACTATGATGACCTGTGAGGGCGGCATCACTAAATCTTTCACATAATCATAGGGGTGTTCAGGAGACAAAACGCTCACAGACATTTCGGAACATTTTGTTCATGAACAAACTATTGTCATACTTTTTGTGGGCGTTGGAAGAGTGACGTAACTAGCCAAAGCCAAGATAGTGACCATGAAATTTCGCTGCAACAATGAACATAATTTTGTGTGTAGGATTACTTAGTGTGTAATCAGTTTTGATTCATTTCTGCAAAAAACATCCTGACAGTATTGCAATAGTAGGTTTTAGTTATACAAATCCGAAATTGTCCTGACTTCAATAAATGTTGAAGCTACACAAATGCAAGAAACTTTTATTTCAACTTGCGGCCATTTTTTTCATGTGCAATGTGTGAAATACTGTTGAAAAGAGGGCCAGGGCATATGACCAAACAATTATAAAATGTTGTCTCCTGAATGCATCCCGATGTGTCATTGTGAGGGCGCTGTCACTAAAGTTTTTGCATATCAGCTAGAGGTTGTGTAATTGAGAGATGTTGAGGACGCTTCTATCGATACTTTTAATGCCATTATTTATTATTTTCTGAAAATACAACACAATATATCAATAGTAACAACTGTGTATGTGTGTGCTAGTACATGCATTTGTCTGTCAGTATGTATTTTTGTATGTATGTATGCATGTATGTGTGTGTATCCATGTATGTATGTATGTATGTATGCATGTGTGTATGTATGTATGTATGTATGTATGTATGTATGTATGTATCCATGTGTGTGCTTGTGTATACATTTGTCTATGTATGTGTGTGTGTGTGTGTGTGTGTCTTTGTACTATGCACATGTATATGTCTGTGTGTGCAAATACATACATTTGTGTCTGTGCACTTGTGTGTGTGTGTGTGTGTGTGTGTGGGAGGTGTTGTGTCTCCACACACAGCTCTACATCATACATAGAACTAGTATAGATATGAAAAGCACAGGTGTGGAAAAAAACTTTAACATTAGCTAGCAAGGTATTCTAAATTTGCCCAGAAGTTAGACTGTCAAATTCCTCTTTGGGTTTCTCCACGAATATGCATGGTGCTTAGCCGATGATTACTACGAGCGATGGTGGTTAGCCAATAATTAATACGAGCGACACCAACGACGAACAATTCAATCTGAGTTCGAGTAATCATACCAGAACGTTTTCAAACATCTAATTTCTTGAATGACCCAACGAGTCCACCAGCTGGATCAGATCCTTGTTTTTGTCCCCCTAAAGTATCCGCGGACTTAGGAAACCCATATTTATTATTTTCAATAATTTCGTTTTCTTTCGACTTCAATTTAGCGATCCATTCTCTGTTTGTAACATTCTGAAGGGCGCCCCCATATTCCGTCGGGAGAATAGCTGATCCAATGTGTTGATGTAGGTTTCCATATTCATCACCATGGAAATGGAGCTGAGAAGAGACAAGATGAAATCAACATCAAGTGAAAAAAAATGTGACTAACATATACTAGTAATAGTAGTCAGTACGTGGGTAAAGACGGCTATCTTTTTCGATCTACAGTTGACGAACAACATTTTTCAAGTCAGATAGGCAAGTCTCATGGCGACTACATACGTCAAGGTGGAGTCTTTGTACTAAATACAGTCCGTTTTAAGTTACCGTTCACTCTTTGCTGTAACCATGCAGAAACCAATAAGCAACTGCATGTGCTACATAAAGACAGCAAGATCGCCTTTTTGCTACTTTTTTCCTCTTAATGGAATAAATATCAAAAGTGCTGCAACTAGACACAAACACACGGGCACCAATGTTTTGATTTCTGCATTTGATGTCAGGATATCGATGGTGGCACGTTAAATCAACTAATAGTTCATGTCATCAAGACAAAATGCTTCAAGTACTATTTTCTATAGTGGAGACAATGTCAAGTTCACGGTAAGGAGGGTATGACATCACGAATTCTCAGAATGACCACGAGAGGGTAGTTCAAAGTGGGTAATATGGCGATATCCATGAACTTATAAAGTTGAACTTTACAAAAGTTACACAGAATCGAACGGAATAAGTGGTACAAACCAATTGGCAAACACCTTTTCAATCAATGCAAGTCGACTGTTCGAAGGGTGACCTTTCCCTTATAAGCTCTGCAAGTTGATGCCGTAAAGAGGCTAGGTGTTTTACGACGATGTATAACGTTACCATAGAAAAGTTTCGATTAAGTTAATTTCAGTCACCATCTTTAGTACCTACCCTTTTGACAAGTTTTTCACTCAGAAATGGTCTGAATATACTGAATATCAAATCAAAGAATTTGGGTTGATTAATGTAGTGTACTTCTTTCAGACGAATTGGTAATGCATTCTGTAATACAAAATGAACAAAACATTTAGCAATAGATGTAAACGAAAACCACACTATTTCAAACAGTTCTTCAATATATAGCCGTTAATACTATAACGACTGATTGTTACAAGTGAACAGTGGATTGGGATACTCTCTTTTTCACTTTTTTTGTCGCATGTACACATGTCATATAACAGTCACCTTTGACAAGCACACACACACACACACACACACACACACACACACGCACGCACGCACGCACGCACGCACGCACGCACGCACGCACGCACGCACACACACACACACACATACATACATACATACATACATACATACATACATACATACATACACACACACACACACACACATACATACATACATACATACATACATACATACATACATACATACATACATACATACATACATACATACATACATACACATGTTGCATTTGTGTGTTCTGTGTAAGAGCATGTACCACGTGGTAAATAGATATTGAAAAATGTAGTCTATTGGTATACCCACTTGAAGAGTGTCTGCTAATTTCCTGCCAAGCATGGGGTTAAAATGCTTTAAGTGTTCTTTAGTCATTCCTCCGAAGTCTCCGATGAAAACTATTCCGTTAATTTGCGTCTCTTCTTCCTCACTCATCAACTCTATGTACATAAGACCAGCCTTCAACACTGGTGTCAGGGAGTATGCACCAGGGTTCCAATTACCTGCATTGAGGGGATGGATTCATAAGGGTTAACGAACAAGCAAGTCTGTCTGTCTGTCTGTCTGTCTGTCTGTCTGTCTGTCTGTCTGTCTGTCTGTCTGTCTGTCTGTCTGTCTGTCTGTCTGTCTGTCTGTCAATTGCAAAGTGATAAGCAAGCTTTCCATGATTATCTGTTGCTCCACAAGGGTTAGCTATCCAACCCATCTAATCAACACTAACGTAAAGTTAAAAATTGATGTTTTACTTTTGTTTGTTTCATTTTTACTAATTTATTGAAGGTGGGGGGGGGGAGTGAAATTTACATGAAACTGGAGACGTGTATTGTTAATGATGTAACCTTTAAAAGTTTTGAATAGGAGAAAGTGAGATGTTTTTAAATATATGCTTACATAATACCAATGCAAATATATGATCGAAAATGAGAATGCACATTCTTGGGAAAGCGTCTGAAGTGGTCGGGTCGGGTCGGGTCGGGTCAGGTAAAAAGTAGATTCAAAGATTGGGTGCGGGGCTGATTGGTCGACCTGAGAACTATGAGTGACGAGAACGCTCGACAGGTTAACCACCAATCTGTTACAGCATAGGACCCTCCACGTTGGTGGAGGGTCTATGGTTACAGCGGGTACTTCTGATGCAAATTATAGACACCAGATGTCGTGTGTATGTATTATCTAAAAATAGCCGATTAAATTTAAATGAAATTTGGTCTGCATGCAAACTATGTAACATATTACCTGGTTTTAGTATTAAAATTCGTCTGCCCTTGCTATCTCTTTCAGGCAAAATCGTATGAATTTGGTCTTCGAGCTGTTGTGTTACGGCCGATGGCGTAAAGTCGGTGAAGATGTCTTTGTACTGGTGTCTGACTTCGTAGTAATGTACCAGTGTCTTGTACGCCTTCTCCACGTTGAACTTTCGCACCCGCAGATACCGCAAAAGGAAAGCGTCGTCGTTTCGAAATTTTATATCTGGACGACGTTTAAACATTTCCCGGAGGTCGTCCAGTTTTTGTTGCCGTGTGTCAGGGTCCTCGTTCAGCTCATCCCGGGCCTTTTTCAGTAGCTCGGGGCTAAGACTACTACTGGATTCATTAGAGCTCATATTGTTGCAATCTCAGAAACCTGTGTCACAATACACCGACGTAGTTTATAGATGCCGTTGGTAATGAGTATTAGGCGGTATATGTATAATGTTCCGTAATATCAGCAGTAGCTCCAGTGACACGTATAAACTTTAGGCACATATGTGACAAAATGGCGGTCGCGTGACGTTTTGACCTATCAATGACAAAACTAATACATGCAAAGAGCCTATTGTAATCGATTCTCTTTCATTCTCAGGACACACCCTTTCTACATGTAATGTGCTTACTGGTAAGCTCAGACAACCAACGTATTATGTTGCTTAGTAGGGGGTGGGGGTGTCATGGTAAAGATATATGATTGTGAACTTTCGCGTCATATAAAGCCAATTCGTTTCCCTCATTGTAACAGTGGTATTACTATTACAAATCGTTGGTATGAAAACGCCAAGTGAAACTAGAAGGAGGAATGATTTTCGGGTGGATGGTGAAGGGTTTTTAGAGGGGGTGCGGTGATATCAACCTAACGACAGAGAAAACTCTGATACAGCATTGATTACACTGGGCTACCATTTTCAAACAATAAGTCATGAAATGTTCAAGGTACTAAACTGGTTGTGGTCGCTACATTTATCACAGCGCTTTTAGTGTACAAAAAACTTCATAAATGAACAAAATCTGTCACAATTTAAACTGGCCTATTTAAAAGTTTGTTCACTGATACGGCCAGTATCCCGCGAATCAAAACCTAAAGCTTCACTCCCTGAATTTCCATCTGACTGGCCCTCTGTTGTTACAGAATGCTTGAAAGTGGATGCACAACGTACAGGTGGCAATGCTAGACTGATGAATACTCGCATACTTTCTTGTAAATACCACTGGGTTGCACAAACATACTGTGTAAAGCTTGCTTCCTATTGGTCAGTAGTTACGTCACGCCAAGATAATAATTCCCCGCTTTATTTTGAACCCCGAGAATTTAAATTTTCTATGTATACAGGTGTCTCTCTAATGGAAATTATATAAATTGTATCTATAACAACCACACCACCACGATTCTACCTTCCTGGTCACTAACTGACAGCAACTACCGTTCTCTGAGTCCTCTCGTGAATATTTGTTAGGCAAAACACACTAGAGTTATTCAAATGTTAACAAATACGTAGTTGCTAGAAGAAATAATCTAAGAATACATACAACCTCCTACAAAATGTCTATAAATGTATTATTGCTTGGTGGAAGTATGCGACGAAGGAGTTTACATAAATCCCAACGTCGTTTCCCCACATCTGGTTCTTACAAGCTAAGCAATACAGAGGGCTTTCATGAAGGATTGTTGAATTTCATTTTCTTGAAATTTATCATAGACGGGGGAAAATCGTTTATAGTAAAGTTAACAATTAATTTATCTTGACATTCTCCCCAAGAGTTTTGTGGTTCTCAAGTAAAAGTACAACGGTACTGTCAAAAGGGTACTAATATGCTGTAATACCAAAAGGGAGCGCGCACCAGATGACTTCGTGTAGATTATGTACATTTATAATCAACAATATATTAAAATGAATTGAAGCATACATTTTGATATGGCACACGTGTGCGATTAGTCTAAGTGGATGACGCTTACAATTCTGGAACAGCTAATAATTCCTTGATATCACTTATCCATTGGTAACGAATAGCCAGCCTGACTATGTAGCTATTCCATCTTAGCCACTGGTAACGAATAGCCAACCTGACTACGTAGCTATTCCATCTTAGCCACTTGTAACGAATAGCCAGCCTGACTACGTAGCTATTCCATCTTAGCCACTTGTAACGAATAGTCAGCCTGACTACGTAGCTATTCCATCTTAGCCATTGGTAACGAATAGCCAGCCTGACTGCGTAGCTATTCCATCTTAGCCATTGGTAACGAATAGCCAGCCTGACTACGTAGCTATTCCATCTTAGCCACTGGTAACGAACAGCCAGCCTGACTATGTAGCTATTCCATCTTAGCCACTGGTAACGAATAGCCAGCCTGACTACGTAGCTATTCCATCTTAGCCACTGGTAACGAATAGCCAGCCTGACTACGTAGCTATTCCATCTAGCCATTGGTGACGAAATGTTAGCCTGACTACGTAGCTATTCCATCTTAGCCATTGGTAACGAATAGCCAGCCTGACTACGTAGCTATTCCATATTAGCCATTGGTAACGAATTACCAGTTAAACAACCTGTAAGTCTTCCGGACCCATCCCTGGTTACAGCAGGTGGCCAATGGCTGTTATCTAGTAATCTATAACTTTCATCTGTCATTCTCTTGCGCCCATACCTCTGTCTATTCAATTATTTGTTGGTAAATAGTATTTTTAAATTTTCCACCGTCATTTCAGTACGTGCATGTTTTCTCCCATCGAGTACTTACCCACGACTGTCTCAATTATAATTTTAACCATTAACGGTTTTTTTGATAAATTAGTAATTCTTTGAATATCCACTATACTACCATATTACTATGACAACTTATTCAGTTGAATTAAAAGAAAGGCGGTGCTTTTATACTCTGTTAGACTGTTCAATCATATATGGACTGTTTAAAAGGTTAAAGTTCAAACTGACTGCATATAGCTTACAGTGTATTTCCAAGTGTTGTAGGAATCGCTATTTGTCGAACAGCCTGCATCGTGACAGTTACAATCAGGTAAGCTTAAATTTGTCACCAAATGTATGAATACCTCACAGATAAGGCTTTAACCCATGAGAGATGTTATCTTATTTATAAATTAAATCATTGCCATCATTATGATGTATGGTGGCAATATATATTCCCGCCGTCGTGGCCGGCCAAACACAGCGTTGAAAATGAAACTGGAATGAGCGGAAAGACACTGTTGGATACTATGCAAAATCGCTCACAATGGAGTAAACTCATCATGTACCACAGCTAGATTGTGGATGACATAAGAAGAAGGCAATATTGATGTACACATGTACATCGCTATAGGTAGAGACGTGGTAATATGTATTTTTTTTAACTAATGTTCCGTCGTCATGTTTGTATTGTAGGTAGTAACTTGCATGTAATTCTAATAACATCAACACATCCCCCTTTCTTTGCAGCACATACAGACAGAGTTGTACATAAAATTGAGTACTATCCACACAATCAGAATGGTTAAGCACAACAACCGACAGCGAATAGCACTGATAGTGCTAGTGTCTTTGTGTGTTTTGCCCATCATTAATTATGTTCATGTGAAGTTCCATGGTTCCAGTCTTACTATCAGCTTTGGTGAATCAATATCAAAAAAACAACCGGCTGCACCAGTTGACACGATAAAATACGCAAAAATACCAGGAGACTCTGTTGTTCATACAAGAAAAGGTACAACGGTGAAGTCCCCATCTGTGGTCAATGTAACGAGTCAAAGAAGAGTAACGGCGAAGCCTAATATCGATACAAATCGTTACACAAATACAACTACTAAAGCTAAGTTATTGTACAAGCAGTATGGTGTTGTAATCACGCAATTTTTTAACTTGGGATATCTTAATATCACAAAGAGTTGGATTTGTAATGTTGAGTGTCTTGGCATACTTCCGATGACTCTGTTCATAGTAAGTGATATGGAAACATTTCAGCGTGTGACAAATTGGAAACCAGAACTAAATGTTGTACTTGAAATGTTTGGTTCTACCGATTCTATGGACCATGGATACGTTGACTATTTCAGATATGGATTTTATCGGGTGAGTGTTATCAACGAACTCCTTAAAGCGGGTATGTCAGTTTTTGAGACTGAATCCGATGCTATATGGTTTGATAACCCAATCAAATACTTTCAGAGGTACACTAATACAGATTTGATCCTGATGCACAATACATGTTCTGAGCCAGTTTATACAATTAACGGTGGTTTTATTTTCCTTACTCCAACGTCGGAAACACAGTATGTATGGAATAAACTAACTGAAGAACTTGGCGATATAATGGATGAGTATGACGAATCAGAAAATGACAAGTTTATCGGTCAGACGGGCGCGGAACAACTCCTACTCGGCAAAATAATCGATAAACATCCAGTGAACGTCCAGTGGTTACCCATGGAATATTTTGTTTGTGGACAGTGGTATACACATGACGAGATACGAGAACGAACCCATCCTATAGTAATTCTGAATAATTATATCAGAGGAAATGGTAAAAAAGAACACCGTGCAAAGAAATGGGGCCATTGGTCGGTATCGGATGATGGTGTCTGTAAGGACTGTCCAGAAAAAAATGTGAAACTATAAAGCGTAAAAAAAATTGTGTGGTTCCGATTACATTCAATTTTAGAATAGGTGGGGCTCGGTAGATTTTGCATTTAACTTTTTAAAAAAAAGTTCACGTGTGAGTGTCTAGTTCACAGTTCAGGTAGTTATATTTTTTCTGTTGTTTTCCATGTGGTCTCTGTGTCATTGGTTTCTTCTCATCAGATGTACAGCCATTACAGATTAGAAGAAATGTCTTTTTCAGTTGATGTCAGTGTCCGTATCCACTATTTCTTGCGAGACTTAACACAGTTTTCGCGATTTTCTTTTTTTTCTCGAATATGTAAAAAAAGTCCAGGGTCGAGGTGAAAAACTAGGTGGGGTCAGGTAATCGGAACCAAACAACTTTTTTTTTATTTGGCCTAACATGTTAGGCAGTTGTCGGGTTGTAATATATTATAAGTAAAATGAAAATATAATGTTATGCCATAGTCATGTTCATTTTATTATAGTTCATACTGTTCATGGGATTTCAGATATAAGCCTATGTCAAATCTAATACATAGTTATTGGTTTTTAGAGGTATAAATACAATTTTATACTTCAGCTAGGTGGAACCAAAAGTCTGAAGAACTATTACATATTACCTTACCTCTTACTAGTCTGTTAATATCTAGCTAGCAAACCAAGTCTTCGGGGGGAGTGGGGGGGGGGGGTAGTTAGTCAGATATTCAAACTAATAGTCGTTTAAACAGCTTCTAACTTATTTTGGTTGAATATTGTCTAATTATGATAAAATAACCTGTTGTTTCCCTAGTAGCTATTTCAGTTCATGTATTTTTAGTTGATACTATTTGAGTATATATGTGCTCCTCCCAATGAGTACCATTTGATCACCCAAAACTAGTCGAAAAATAAGAATAACTTCCATACTTACGAGAAAATAAATGATATTTGGAATAACGTTGAGTCGTCCTGTTTTTAAAACGATACCTTAAAATTGGGGAAATTCATTAATTAAAATGCCTGGTTAAAATATTAATTATGCTAATTAATTCGTGTACACACATTTCGCCAATAGATTTGCATGTATATTGCTTCACTCAACAGTACGCTGTACGTTACTGTGACCATACAACTACCATGATTTTACCAGTGAAAAAGACTACGTTGTACTACCAAACCAGAGAGAGTTTGAACTTTCAATATACGCAGCACGATGATTTTTATATCTCACACAGTGTTGTCTGTTACAGTCAAATTACATATTAAAACAGAATACGATACTAAAAACGCACAAGCATATCAAACGATGCATTTTATCATAATGTGAACACACATCGACATCACTTTCGAAAATTCAAACACAAAACTGTTTCTTTGTGTTCACCATGTAATATTTAATGTGAGTGTGTAATGGATATATCCCTAACAAAAAAAACGTTTGCGTGAGACATCAAAAACATCGAGCCGCCTGACTGAAACGCTATAATCTTTCTGGATTAGTAGTAAGTATTGGAAATAGAACGAGACACGTCAGTGCCGAGATGTATTTTCTACTACATGTAATAATACCAGTCCTCCATTTATGATGACTTATGATATTCGTTCTACCAAAGAACCCCATCTCGTATTTTCACATACACACCGCATTCTCATTTAAACCACCTCACATTGCTCGTACCATATGGTATTATTGAAACAACATAATTTACATCAAGTTTACTTTACTACTTTTTTGATAGCTGTAAGTTATAAATCTACTTAAAATATAAAACGTATTTGAAATATTGAAGAGCGTCTAGTTTTTATTATTCATGAGATCCTTATCTAACAAAGGTACTGTACGTTCACACTTTATAAATATTGATTTATAAAGGCACTGGTGGATGATTTAGCATTTAAATTGCTCATAAATCTCTTTTTATTGCAGTTCAGATAAAAAAAACACCTCTTCGTGTTGGGCTTTGTGTACAGCGATAAACGTGTACATATTAAGCTTATTATGAAATTAACGATCGAATTTTATAAAAAAATTCATCTCCTTACCGCACGATTATTCTCATCAGATTTAAAGGTTGAAGATTAAAGTTTATTTTCTAAAGCGCATTTTCTGTGATATTCAAAAACACTACATATAAGGCGTTCTAGAAAAAAAACACCCAAATTTTTTAAGGTAAAAAACCCCCACAAAATACACACTTTAAAATAATTACATAGTATAACACGCGTGGTAATAAAATCAATAGAGTTCGTTAGCAGTTTTAATTTCGCGTTTAAAAAGTTTTATACACAGACAGACACACACACACACACACACACACACACACACACAGACAGACACAGACATACACACACACACACACAGCGACACACACACGCTCACACACATGCACGCACACACACACACACACACACACACACACACACACACACACACACAATCAATCTGAAACATGAATAATTGTCAAAACTTAAATGTTGTATTATGTTCATAATTATAATGTTTCATAATACTAACACACATTTCCATAGAAAATAACATGATATTTGTAATTATTGAGATTGGATTTCTACTATGTTTTTTTATGGTCGTCAAGGTCACCGATTACTTTCTAAATATCATAGAATTTATAGATACTCGGAAGGAACGGTTATAGCATTGCAGGTTTGAATTCACTCTGAGACAAACCACACACGCCCAACTTTGATACACAACATTACGATTAAAATTATCCACTCCGTGCTATCTCATTTAAATGTAATGTTCACTGTTGAGGGGCAGCTTATGTTGGACATATAACACTTCTGTATGTTCTGTACATTTCATTCGAAGTCGGGGGGGGGGGGGGGGAGATAGCGCCCTACTGCACAGCCTTACTCTCTCAAAATTTTACGGGTAATTTCCTTTAATTATCAAATTTTCTACTTTTCATTGCTCAGGTATTAAGTTCATTTACAAGAAAATACTTTGAATATCTTGTGTCAGGCTATTGTTAGTATAGAATGGAGATACCAAATTTTAATTGTTTGGAAATTAGTTGACATTTCACTTAATGACAGGAAAAATAGAAAACGAATATTGTATGCAAATTGAGGTCAATATGGGTTACTAATCCATACCAGGTGACACAATATAAGCCAGTCACTGAAGGCTGTATGAAAACAATGTGTTATAATATCTAATACACGTCGCCATATCATAATCGATTGTCATAATATAATGATGTAGTTTCAAGATATGCCATATGGTAGCCATATTGGAAAACTGCGGCCATACTTGATTTTCAAGGTGTTTTTTTTTTCATGTATAGCATGAATGCTTAACGGTTTCATCACAATTTGAATTCGGCAGTGACAGTTCCTGGATGGATGGGTACCCATGCTTGTTAGCGAAATTTCAAATGTACCCCTTTTCCCGGGATATTTCAATGAAAAACACCCCCTTTTTAAGGGAATCTGGGAGAAATCACTGCAAAAAACACCCCTTATTTCCGAAATCCGGGAGGTTTTACCTTCAAAGACACCTAATCCATACACTGGACGTACAAAAAGGGCATCCTACCCGGTACCCCTATTCTCGGAGGGTGATCTGAAAAGGTACCCCTTTTTTTACAATTCCACGGACCTAGATGGCCGACGAAAAACACCCCTTTCCCGTGAAATTTCTAACAAGTATGCGTACCCGCTTCGTCTGGGACTGCCACCACCGGGAATTGGAACTATTATTACTTATCAGCTCCTGGACTAGTAAACACAAGTGCCTAAGCATGTCTACGAGGTAAAATATTGGCGTCCAGAAACAAAAATATTATGCCGCTAATTAGTGGCACTTTCGCCCCTTTTGAAAAGTTTATTTATTGCACTATAAATAAGGATATGTGATCCTCAGCATGTGAGGCTATATAACAGAAAACTTCCTTATGATTAGAAAAAAAAGAACAATTAACAAACAAACTATAAAACAATAAAATGAAGTAGACAACACACACACACACACACACACACGTGAACACGATTGAAATGATAAAATAAATACTAGACAATATTCTGCACCGGCAGAAAATACAAAAGCCAGAAAAAGAGAGAAAAGCTCGGTATGGCTGTCCACACATCTGTGTGAAATTTAAACAAAACTGTAAACACCCCCATTGCACTAGTAGGCTGTGGGGTATTTAAAAAGTAGATTGCCACTAATGGTCGACTTGCGGGTATATAAAAAATTAAAATATGTGATAGACTGCGACATCGGAAAGTAGTGATAACTTTATAAAGTGCGCTGCCAACGGCAGTTGTTAGTTAGAGAGAGTGCACCACCAACGACAATACTCTGATACAAGCGTTGGTGTATTCACAGGAATGTAATCATAATGTTCAGTTGAGCTAAAAACTTTTTTTTTTTTTTTTTGCAAATCACTTTCCCTTGGATACCCCCCCACTACACACACACACACACACACACACACACACTATCCTTTTACTCCTGTGTACTACAAAATAACAAGAGACAAAAGTAGGCAAATTTATTTTTTGAAGAGTGAAACGAGTTTATTCCAAAGTTCGACTGAAGTTTACAGTTTGAAAATCAGGCTAATGGTTCTGAACAAAAAGAGTAAATATCTGCAAAATAACGGCATCTCATGAACATTCCAATAAGATTTCCTGATCAGCAGTACTACAGTACTGTCATGTAAGCATTTAGGTTATATATATACATAATGGTTAATAAACCCTATATATAATAGTAACGTCAGCAAAATCCATGTGTACCAAAGACACTAGGAAATATTAATATATGCAAAATGTCACTCTTTTCAATCCATGTGAGAAAACATTCACGTCAAATCAATGGATGTGCTAGTAGAGATAAAATGTTCAACAAAATCATCAAAACCTCATAACTATTTCAAAAGGAATATATATGTGTGTATCGTTTGTTTAGTTTTTTGAACACTTTAAAGAATCTCTAGATAGCCTCAACATGGGGGTTAAATACATCTAATACTTTTACAGTATAGTAATACAATGAAGCAGGAAAACGTTTGGACAATATACACCTTCAAAAAGGACCACCTAGAGCTATGAATACCTTCTCAGAACCAACTTCATGTTTTGAGGATTGGAATATACATGTGCCTACAACCCTATCACATTTGTATTTTGTCCTCTGACCCAAGCAGATTCCACAACTACATAGGGATTCCGACTGAAATTTCCAATCCATTTTCACGTCAATCTGTTGAAAGTATCAACTCTACTGTAATCAAGTTCAAGGTCACTTGCCTCTAATTTTTGTCAAATTCAATGGCATGTCATTCTAAATTCTAAGAATGCCATAACCTATCTATCTGTACATGTAACTGTGGACAAGGGACAAGTTAACTGAAATTTCCTTTAACAACTGATACTGTCGATTTGCCCTTGTTGAAAGTTCACAAGTACAACACATGAAAACTACTCATGGCTAAAGCAAGGACCATTCTCCATAACTCAGCACAGTCATGCACACTGTGGGCACAACTGCTGAAAGACGATAATGGAAAACAGTCCCTTTTTAGCAAACATTTATTCCTACTGTTAAGTTCCATTATCCTGATGTCCATTACTGCTCTTTTTTTTTAGTTGTTGCAGAATTTTATACATATTTTTAAAAAAGTTTTCCTGTTTTTTTGTTCACTTTTATATTTTTCTATTTGTTGATTGTACTGCTGCTGGCATGTAAAGATTTTATGTTTCTTTTACTATTTTTTATGAATTTTCATTTTTTCTTTTGCTGTTTTTCATGCACATTTTTCTTTCTTTCTATATTTAGTGATCGATATTAGACCGAGGGCAGCTTGGGTGGTTCGGAGGGTTTGGTGGCTTCCTTGGCTTGATGGGCCTTCAGCACGGCTACTGCTTCCTCCACCTGTGAATAGATAAATAAGTGTATTTTAAGGACTAGCACTATATTTTCAGATTGTAAATATGTTTGTGTTTTACTCAGCACTACTGGGTATGAAATAATTACAGGACTTGACTATGAAGGAGGATTATTGATTCAACCTGATTGGCAACCTAGCAAGCCTGTTACTGTCTGGGCAAATACATCTTGCTCCTGCCATGTCTGGTGGAAATTTGTCAAATGATGTATTTTCTGAATCTTTTACATCAATTAGACAGAATGGGCGACTTTAATGTGAAAAGGAAAGCAACGTCATTTAGCAAAATGAAATTTCACTCGTTTATGAGCAAGTAGAACAGAATGTGGTTTTCTCTTCAGTATTAATTGAAAAGCTGGCAGTGAAACTTCTTTTCAAAGAGTCTTGATTGAGTGAGTGGTGTGTCTGTAAGTACATGATTAAGTCTGAAATAATGTCAGCTGTTGTGATAAACAAGTCAAAGCTGAGAGAGCCTTTAAGCCAAGAATAAGCTTCACAGTCAAAATCACTCCACTCCAGCTGCACATTTCACAGGACATGCCCTCTCCAATCATGAGATCAAATTACCTTAGCATCGAGTGATTCTCTGATTTCCAACATGTGAAGTAATTCAGCATTATCAATCTCAAGCAACATGCCAGTGATCTTTCCAGCCAATTCACCATGGGTGATTTGGATCAAGGGGAAGAGACGCTCGCCAAGCATCTGTTTCTGTTCTTGTGCTGGGGCCTGGGCCAACATACTGGCTGTCAATGGCTCCTGTCCTGGGACTTGCACAGCTTGCTGAGGCATTTGCTGAAAAAAATGAAAACAGACAGTGATAAGGAGACATCAACATAGCACATCATGGTATAGTTTGCAAACATTACATTACTTTACTTACCACACATATTCATATGGTGGTATTTTACGTACATTTATTGTCTTCTGAACCTGTTATTTACAAACTCTGATAGGCCTAAATATTGACCGTTTTTCATGGAAACATCAAATTAATTTATTATCTATCATCCCGGTAGTGTTGATAAAAACTTCAAAGTCTTGTTTTTCAAAACCTTGCCTTATGCTAGACAGTCTGCTGTTTCTATCCTTTCCCTATTCCTTTTACAAATATTGCTAGTGTGGTTTGAGTATGCCTACTCAGACTGAGACAGGGAGGCTCCTATGTCACAATAAAGTCCAAATTAACGAGGTCAAGAGATGGACGTTTGGAAACTAAAACTTACATGTGACATGCCGGCCTGTTGTTGATTTGCAACCTGTGCTGGTGGGTTCCTCATTGTAGCAGTGTATTTATAACTAGGTCTTGGCTGAGCTGATGGCATAGCTCCTGGTACTGCACTTCTCTGGGCAGCTTGTTGCTGAGCTGGTGTTACACCTGGAACTCTTTGTGAAGGAGCTGCTGGCTGTGGTACTCTGGCACTGCCTGGTGTTCCTGACCGAATATTGCCGGCTGTTGCTGTGCCACCGGGAGCTCTTGCACGGAATGACGCCGATCCTGGATTTGGCATGGCTTGGAATCCTGCTGCTTGAGCTGTACAACATAACAATAACAGGTTGCTTCAGTATTCAATAAGGGACTTTGATGAAAGTAAAATACTGTCACTCAAAATGTAATACATTGTGCCCCTAAACTAGTGTTGTTACATAATCATGCACAGTCCAGACACCTGTTCAGATGAACAAGTTCACAAAGAATCAATTGAAAGGCATCTGTTTTTGGTGAAATCATTACCCATAGCATGCTATTAAAATTCCTCTGAATTTGGCATTTCCTCAACGCAGTCAAAATAATTGCCACAGATTAAGGTTTCTCCTAAAAGCAGTGGTCTTACCTGGTCTAGGTTGTGCTGGAGCCTGTGGCCATCTGGGATTGGCTCTGACTTGAGTCATCTGAGCTGGTGCAAAGAATCCTCTCTGTGATTGTGGCACAGTTGGGGCAAAGTAACCAACACTTGGGTTGTACATCTGACTCACTTGTTGACCCTGTAGAAGTAATAATTTTTTTTATCAGTCCTTCGGTGTCTTCTCAAAACACTATTGGATCACTATATTTAACATTAGACTGCCACGGCCGACATTCCTTAATATGGCAGTATGTAGCATCTCTATCAAATTTCTATCACCAAAACTTTCATGCATACAGTAAATGTTTAGATATTATTTCCCAATATTTGTCTTTGTTCAGCCAGGGAAATTACATGTAACTAAGGGGTCTTTGTCACTACAGGTTGATAGACAAGTAGTGACAATCCTTAGGAGGTTACGAGTATTTTCCGACTGAATGAAGAAAAATATTGGAGAATAACATAATTATACCAGTGTCAGTTATACCAAAGAAAAATCTTGGAAATTAATGGTAATTTTGAATGTTTTGACTCATATTTCAAATACAGCAGAACCTGTGATATAGACACATGTTGTGATATTCAACGACCAGTGTATATTCCATATTTTCTGTTCTAAATGGCTAGTGCATGGTTGATAGGTTATTAGTCAGGATATAACTTACAGGCACTCTTAGCCCAGACATGCGTTGCATGAACTGTGAAGCTAGGTGTGCTTTACGATCTTCTTTCCTCTGTGCTAAGGCTACATATAACGGTTTGGTGCTGACAATACGACCATTCATTTCAGTCACAGCTTTTGTGGCCTCTTCTGGAGAAGAGAAGCATACAAATCCAAAACCTTTGGAGCGACCACCTTCTGTCATCACCTGGAAGATGTCAGAGTAAAAGAGATGTACAGAAATATTAGTAAATCTGTCACAAAATGCACATATTAGCAAAGAACGTGAAACTTTATGCATGAATCTACAAATCTTTCACATGCTGGAAATACATCCCTCATCATATTCTATGTTAAGCTTTCAACATTTAAGTTTCAGGCCACTACTTTGAATAGCATAATCACTGGGAAGACGACAAGCATGCTTTTGCCAATCTTATTTTTGCATACCTCTGATAGAGAAGCTCACACATACCTTAGCACTGGTTATAGTCCCAAAGGGAGTAAACTCCTTCCTCAAACGTTCATCATCAAGTGTGTCATCAAGATTCTTGACGTACAAGTTTACGCCTTGGTAACGATTTGCCCGCTCTGCTTTCATCATCTCAAATTTGTTACGCAGTTCAGCCTGGCGCTCGGTCTTCTTCTGAGCTCTGCCCACATATACCAATCGGCCATTCATCTCCTTACCATTTAAGTCATCTACAGCCTAGAAATTAACGGAGTTGAAACAAATCCAAGTCAATAATTTTTTTCACTGATATACAATGTACATGGATTTATATTTCAAAACACATCAAGGGATCTGACAGTGCGAAATAGTTGAATCTTCAAATTGTGATCAAGCAATATATAATCTTCATCTCCCTTTAGTACACTAATGCTACACATTTATTAAGCACATTTTCACTTGGTTCACGATTTCACCACTATGTTACACTTATAAATTCCTTTCTTTCAGAAAGTTCCACCAGACATTTTGCCCATAACAGAAAGTGAAGTAAATAATCTTTTCAGCTCGAGAAGGCCAATTACATGGATATTTGCAAAAAAAAAAAAAAAAGCTTCATGACTCATGCTACATGACTCGGGCTTGAAATTAACTTTTTTCTTTGATTTTCCAGCTACCAATTTCAGAAATTGGTTGTCCAAGGATGACCAATAATCCCATATTCAAAACAAGAGTTCCTCTATTGGAAATGTATTTGTTATAAAAATACTTTTATTTCTTTAATTCATTGCATAATCAGTGGTAGCCTGAATGGGCTACCAGCTGCAAATTATGAGTAGCCCCATGACAAGAATTGGTAGTCCGACACGGAACTACTGTGTGACTTATGTAATGTTTCAAAAATAAATAAGGGGTATCAGTAATACATCATTTAGTAAACTTCTCTAGCTCCCCCAAAACAGTCTACAACATGCAATGGAGAGATATCCAGTTTAGGATAGAGTACCTATTGCAAAACTAAGCTGGTAGCCAAACTAATAATAGCCTTGTAGCAATGCCAAACTGAAAAATAAACTTTACCCTTTCTGCATCTATAGGATCTTCAAAGCAGACAAAACCAAATCCTTTAGGTCTCCCACTGTGGTCATCAAACATCACTTTGTGGCTCACAATGATACCATAGGGTTCAAAAAGATTCTTGAGGGTCTCATCATCCAACTGATCACCAAAGTTCTTGATGAACACATTGGTAAATTTCTTCTGTTGACCACCCATGGCATCGTAACGTTCTTTACGTGACATAAATTTTCCTACATATCTGTGTACAACAAACCACAAATAGAGAGTAAGTTACAAACCGTGTTACACAACATGTTCGGTATCAGCTTAAAACACACAGTTCTTGGAACACTGGATATAAAATACTGTGGTACTCAATTCGTGGTACCAGAAATATAAAGAAGTGGTATTGTCTTTAACGTAAACACACAAGGCTTGCCTATGAACCATATATGGTAAAAGTTATTACAAGATGCAAGATTGTCTCCTGTATGTTATGATATGGTACAAGTCATATGCTGTTTATATAAGTTTATGGAAAGGTACTCCATGGTTTGTAATGGACCATAGTATACTTACACTTTCTTTCCGTTCAACAACATGCCATTCACTTTCTCTATAGCTTTGTTGGCAGCTTCTTCTGTGGCAAAATGTACAAACCCATAACCCTTGGAACCATTTTCATCACATACCACCTAGTCAACAAAGAAAATAGCCTGTATGAGTTCAGGGATAGCAATATTCTGTCACACTTTCTATACTTGAGCCATCACAAACAATAATCTATATCTTCTACGCTTGAGATTAACAAAGTAATGACTTCCGATTTTGATGTTCGTACTTACACACAACTCACTTCCTTGTTGGTTTTTGCAATATTTTTGTGTGTGCAGCTGGTTATCCAAGACAATGAAGTCCTTTTTACACCTTCTTACACATATCTGTACATCTTATGGCCAAATTTAGCATTCTAGCCAGTCTAAATATCTAGTATATGTTATTGTAACATTATTAAATTTTATATCGCACTGGTAGACATGCCAAGCAAAAGTGGCTCTTACCTTACAGGACAGGATGTCCCCAAAAGCTGAGAATGTATCATACATAGCTTTGTTGTCAATGGATTTGTCCAAGTTTTTGATGAAAACATTACCGACACCTGACTTGCGCAGTGACGGATCTCTTTGGGACCACATAATACGAATGGGTCTTCCTTTGATTACATCAAAGTTCATTGTGTCTAGAGCCCGTTCAGCTGAAAAGTAAAGACAACGACCAGACTGTTATACATCGTAAATAACAGGATACTTTCTCAAGTCTGCCATGTTCGAAACATTAGCAAAATTCTGCTAAGCTTTCCTTAATTTTTTGTTGATTTTGCATTTGTAATGAAAGCTCAAACTTAAACATGTATATGCAGGTATATGTCTTTACTCTATCACTATAGCTAATCAATGGAATGGTAGAGTTGCTGGATGTTGGCCAAGTTAGCTATGGTATGGCATATGTCTTGTTATGACAGTCTATGAGTCAAGTTCCAATCCACTGGACTAGTCTCCTTCTAGACTACAATGTACATGTGTATGATTCCATAACCTCCCAGCCATACAATACAAATTGCTTCTTTTACAAGTACTTTCACCAAACTGCAAGTCATTTTATTGTTTGGATCTATGCCTCTCCACTGGCTACAAGACGTGGCATATTTACATCAATTGTCATATCAAAGTTTTGCCTGACTAACATCCCTCCCAATATATATAAAACTCTGTGAATACACATGTAACCATGTATGAAGTTGTGGTGCATTGGTTACTAACTATTCATATCCAGACAAGTCTATGTAAATTGCGTTTTTGATTATAAAACATTCATTTGCATGTCAGTTAATTGTATGGCAATTACTGTTTTGTCTCTCTTAGTGATTGCTGTAAAATGAGGGCCAACACCAATGTCCACTGTTACTAAACCAAATTAAACAGTTCTGGCTCAGTGCTTCAAAATCCATCCATTCAACATTGATTTTACACACAGAAGACAAAAGAGATATCATACTGAAGTTGAATCATATTGATCATGCTGTGACGTCTCAATTTTGTAAAAAGACAAACTACACCACCGCGTGCATTTCCTGCCAGTTCATGTTGCATCATATGTCGACCACGTCACATCCACTTTGCATACCATGATCCCGGTACGGAATGCATTGGGGCTCAGTCATGTAAATTTTAAGATCGCATACTTTCGGAAATTCTTCCCCTTTCAACCATGAACATCATCGTCGAACATGGTATCATTTACTCAAACTGTCACCCTATATTAACCAGATTTTCGGCGAAACATGGCCAACGCGTGGTAACACGACTAACATTTTGGCGTTTCCACGTGACACGAAGAACATGCGCCACGCAAATGCCGAATTCAAATAGGCGGTTACGTTCCCTGCATAACGAATAAAACACCCGTGTCATTTCCTCAAACTCAAGTTTAAGTATCATAATAATATGGTTGATGTTACTCTTAAACTATAAATCGATGTAAAACTTACCATCAGCTGGTTGTTGGAAATTCACATACGCATATCCTAAGGAACGTCTGGTGATCATGTCACGACAAACACGGATCGACAGGATGGGACCGGCCGACGAGAACTTCTCGAATAACATGGCTTCTGTCACATCGTTGTGGAGATCTCCGACGTACAGAGACGCCATGGGATAACTTGGACCTTGTGGTACACTCATCTTCTGTCTTCTAGTAGAAATCTACGACGATAACTGGATATAAATGTTAGACTTACTGTCAATTCTGAAGTTACTTTTCGATGATACTGGTGATGTTGCAGCTGAGGGTTGATCTTCGTTAGCTTCAAACTTTGGTACTAATTCTCGTTTCACAATTCCGTTTTGAATTTTTTTTGGTTTGGTTTTTTAAAATTTTGAAATTTTTTTGTGATTTTTCAGTATTATTTGTATATCTTCCAGCGTTTGTGGACCTAAAAAGACACACAAACTGCTACAAAACTCTCTCAGCAAAAGAAAAATGAAGAGAGACGACACACAGACATCTGCATATATTTATATCGCCAGGTCATTTATCCTTCCGCACCGATCTTTCCCGAACGCGGTATCGCGCTCGGAATTGCATTGAAATGTCATTGAATGTGGTATCGTGTATTCTCGGAAAATATTTACAGAAAATAGTTCCGTGTAATTTCCCTATACATGTCCCATTACTAAAATGACATTACTCATAGGGAGAGTTCCCCAATTTAGTATTTTCGGATAACTCCTTTAAGAAAACCAGTGACACGCACTGTACTAAATAACTTGTTGCGGAACAATATAAATAGCCTAATAACGCACTTAGCGAGAGCTCGTGACGTTAGCAACAACCCTATCGACGGGGTGTCCCGAACTAATATCACGGAATACATGATAACAGTCAACAGAGGGCGCGAATCACACATCTCGTAAAGCGACATTCACGTTTCTCAGAAGATAACTATGGATGAAGTTGGAGATATATCTGCATCTTCCGACAACCTTTTCTGCAAAAAAATGAAACAAACAAAAAAGACCCAGTGCATGTGATAAAAACTTATAAATGTTCATGGACCAATAAAGCTTAAAATAGCTTACGTTTCCGGAGTAACCCTTTTGAGTTCAATCCTTCCTCTCAGTTCAGTGAAAGCCTGGTGGAAGTAACACAAATAAACCATAAACAATGTATAAACAACACTTAAATAGTATGGTATAGTTTGCATACATTCTCGATTATAAATCAAAAGTAAGAACCCAGAGAATCAGAAGTGGGCCATGTTTGCTTGTGTATCGAAATTTCAAACAACTATCAGAGAGTATATATACGTAGGCATTTATGATTCAATGATAATCTCTATTTATATCCACATAAATTTAGAATTTTGTCACCACTGAGCAGGGCCCAGGTGTACATTCTATGATTAAAACCCCTTATGCACAACAGTTCTCCAGGTGTACATGATAGTACGTAGCCCTCTCCCCCTTGTACATAACAGTTTTCCAGGTGTACACGATATGATTAAAGCCCCCCCCCATATATTAGTTACCCAGGTGTACATGATCGATATGATTAAAGCCCCCCCCCCCTTATGCATAAACAGCAGCGCTCCAACTTTCTCCCAATCAGAACTCTGGTGAACTATTTTCTGATCTGCCATCCAATCGAATATGCAAATAAATAATATTATAATATGATATTGAGAATGAATTGTTCAGTTAGGTACATTCTAAAAATAATACACTCGTACCACCCCAACAATCACCGCCGTTCTCCATAAAAAAAATCATTTTCTCCTATTACAAATGCAGTCTAGCTTTACACATTTGAAAAGTTACTTTAAATTCCAGTGAAGATAATAGTCTCATAACGTCAAATAGATTGAAGCTGATGCCAAATCAAATATACGTCGGTATTCTAGCGTATTTTACCCATCAATAACTTAAAAAATATATTTAAAAACAAACATACAGACATACATACAATCAAACAAACAAGCAAACAAACAAGCAAGCAAGCAAGCAAACAAGCAAACAAACAAACAAACAAACAAACAAACAAACAAACAAACAAACAAACAAACAAACAAACAAACAAACAAACAAACACCCCCAATTATTGAATTATACTAGTTCACCAAACATTCAAAAGAAGGTTATTGTACATGTAACGTTTGGGATACCACAAAAATACTTCGATGACGACAGCTTTGGAGATTCTGATGGGAAACCAACTAGAAGAAATAAAATTAAAAAACACCATTTCATTATTTCTTAAAATTTCAAGAAAACAGTTTATTTTTATCGCCACATGACGAAAATTGGAAGTATTGGATCATGGAAGTCGCAAGGCAAGTGTAACTTTAATAGACAAAAATATTGTTTGGCAGCAAATCATTTTGAAATATGTCTTGTATTGTGGCGGCGTCTTTCACTTTTCCTTTTTTGTATTGTGGCGGCGTCTTTCAGTTTTCCTGTGAGCATTCTCACAAGTTTCGCTTTCTCGTGACGATTATAAGACAAATGAACATCGACATTTATGCATTCTGAAACATGTGAAAGGCGCGTCGTCCTGAGGTCAACTCAAGGGGTCATCTTAGCTCTGTGAAGTTCCCGGATGATACATTCACGATACAACATGGCGAGTTAACGATGTGTGGAAACATACCACCAATAAGGGGTTCATGATGGCTTACTTGTTATCGTCCTTTTGGATTTTTTGCGGTACTTAGCGCTTGAATCAAGATTTAAGATCTCTCTGGATATTAGCTGTAAATTTAGGTGTAATTGGTGCTAATTAAGTGCGGCAATGTCGTCATCGAAGGTGCGAGTGGCTGTCCGGGTTCGGCCCTTCAATCGCCGAGGTAGGCTTCGCTCCAAAACTTTTCATACCTTACGCAATGTAAACAAACTCATACACGATCCATGTTTCGTCTGTGACTAACGGATTTTCGTGACCTCTTTCCCACCAGAACTCGAACTTGGAACAAAATGTTGCATAGATATGGATGGACATCAAACAATTTTATTCCCGGCTAACAGCAAGGGGGCCGACAGGTAAGGCGCTTTTTACAACGAGTCATCAATCCACGAGTGCTAGTCGTGAGAGCGGATGATCGCAACGTGGACTCGGGACTCGCTGATTTATTTTTAGCACGGCGTTATATTTTGGTGGGCGGTGTAAGGGAAAACACTTGAAACTGGGTCTTTAATGACGGCTAGCTTGTAGAGTTCAAAGAAGTAATAAATTGTGTTTTTTCCTCCGATGGAAACCACACAATATATTCGAGTACATCATACTGTACATACACTACAGGCACTCAGACAGAAATCTAAATGTGAATGTTAAACCGTAAACGTTATGTCCCGCCGACATTGTATTGCACGATTGAGGCCGGCTTCTTTTGTTTGTCATGTTTTATGCCCACTTTTAAAACGAGTACACTGAAAAATGAACAGATTTCAAATAGAAGTCTAAATGTATAATATGACAGAAACAATATTATCTTATCTAGTATCAAAAAGTGGATTTAGTTGCATGTAATATATTGGTGCATCACCTATTTGATGTCACCACAATGAGTCATGCATGTAGGTAGGTGTGTGTGTGTCATGTGTTTACGTCTGTAAGTCCGTCATTCTATGTTTTGTATTTTGTAAATAAATGCCAATAATTGGAGTGATGCCAGATGCGAAATGTTGCATTAGCTCAGTGTTGCTTCTTGATGTGAAGCTGGGAAAACTGACTATGAAAGTCGATTGAATCAGCTCATTTCCTGCAACCCCAAATTATAAACAGTGGTCGACTTGTTCAATTTGTCCAGTTCCAAGAAACTGTTGGAATGAGATTCCATAAAATCTATTTCCTTAAAGCAAAAATTTCCTTAAAGTGAAAAGTTATTCCATAATCAAATATCTCATGATAAACCCAACAACCAAAACTAACATCTTTGATAATACCGGTAAAATGATGATGTGTGAAGGGTTGTTGCCTCTATATACTGGCTGTCCAGGGTCAATGGTATTGGATATATTCTTTTGAAGGACTGAAATCTGGTCACAAATATATCATATAACAAAAACGGAATTCAATTGGAATGATAGGTATGAAGAATGAGTAAAAATATCTGGTCGTTAATAAAAAATTAAATTTCTAAGTAAGATATCTCCATCAAATTTGAAACATGTTCAGTTATGTAAATCATATTAATATATGCAAATTAGATAGATTAACCTAGATATACAGTACATAATATTTGCATGTTTTATATCTTTATTAAGTTAAATGTTTGTTGACACTTAAGGACTGAAAAAATATGAGATAATCAAGTTTTATAAGTGTTTTCATTTGTTGTAACCGTGACTACTTCTCAATTCCATGATCATCTCATAATTAATTGTTATCAGTGTTTTCACAGTTGGTGGTGATTTCCTTATCAGAATTATTTGCACTACCACTTGTACCCTGAGGTATATAGTTGGACTACACATAGTATCCATTTAGTGATGTGACTTGTAAGTGTTAAGATTTCAGTCATCATAGTAGAGAGATACATGTAAATGTATGTATCATTCTATCACTGTAATGGAAAGATATGGTTAAAAGTAAAAGAAAGAAGAAGTCCTGTGTATAGGGACAAAAGTGAAAAAGAAATTGGAGTGGCATCAGGCATCAATGGGGTCATATTAGCAGGTGGTATGATTCTATCTGTCTGTCCTTAGACGTAAATAGAAGCACAAGAACACTGTGGGATGAGAGTTGAAAGACAATCTGCTGAGATGTATTAATATAACTGGTATGTTAGCTCAGTGTGTGGTGTGATTCTTGGTCCATGTTTGACAATGTTGGGCAGTGACTCATCCAATGTGTTGGTAGTAGTTTTCACTGGTTCTAACAAGATTGAATTTCTCTTCAAGTATTGACACTTGTGTGTTTATCCTAGTGACAGTTCAGTGTACATGTACAACAGTTGAATGAATGTTGTTACAAATAAAACACTTTTATACAGCATATGGCAACCACTTTTACAAAACATTTTGTTATAAATAATTCAAAAAATAAATTGCTAATTTTGGGTACATTTTTGCAAAATAGAATTGAGTAAGAAAGCTAAAGAGGTACAATTTCACATAAAAAATTTGAAAGGATATGCATGAACCCCCCCCCCCCCCCCCACCAGCAACAAGTGGATATAAGTGATGGAAATTTCCGCACAAAGGATATCATAAATTATTAATAATGTTATTTTAAGTTTTAAGACCAATGACATAATTTATCTTAATTATTATTTTTATCAAGTGGTTTGCAACATACAAAGGATTATATTTCTGGTTGCATAATTAATTAGTATACATGAATATACATGTATATAATACATGTGCATTGTGTATATTATATATTTGCATAAATAATGTAACTGTTGACAATATTAACAATACATGTACATGTAGCAGATATACATGGCAATAGCTGCCTACATTGCATATTCATATTCATAATAGGATCTACAAAATTTTTTTAAAAATTAGTTTTTTCTTCTAATTTTAGAATTGCATAGGGTCATTTACCAGATCTGTCTCTGTATACTTTACACATAATTTATGAATTTGACCATCTGCTTTGGAGAAAAATATTGCAAAATGGTATAACAGAATTGATAACCATGAAAATACCATCTGTATATTTTTATCTTATATTTAACAGCCATCTTGTATCTACCAACCATCTGAATCCAATTTACTTCGTCATTTTATTTCCATTTTAATCCCATGTGGACTCAAATTTAACTTCTACATTTGGTCGTTAGATTTAGCTAAAGTGAATTATTACAGCTACAATTTTCTATAGATTGCCATTGGTGTAACAGACTACCACCTTATCAATTTAGCAATCTGGGTACAATGTTAGTAGTCTATGCATGCTGGACTACTGTTAATTTTGAGGTTTTTTTTGGCAATGTGTGTAGAAGAGAAGCCAGAAACAATTTGTAACCTTGAAATTTGAAAAGAGCAAATAGTAATTTTTTGACCTTACATGTGGTGTAGTGTTTTTGTCACATACATGTGTTTCCCTACATGTCCATTGATTCATAATATCCCACATTTGCATACAGGATGAGTTCAACTCTTGGTTTCCATAAGTGATTAATACACCCTCTTTTAAAAAATCATTCAATTTTACTCGTGAGAACTCCCAATTCAACAATTTTGAAATGATGGCATAAAGATTATTGACTGAATGTACCGTCCCTGATATACAATGTATGGATTGCACTGCTGAGAGTCGGGCAGGTATCCAAAAACCTGGCAAATCTTAACAGTAATTCATTTTTCATCAAAAGAACTATACAGTCACATGCAAGAAAAGTTTGTATTCAAATTGTACTAACCATTCTATTATTTACTGTGGATAGTCAACTATAAACTTACAAGTGTTGTTTTTACTCAAACTAAGTTAAATTTAGTTCTGTTTGTACTGTAGCATCACAAAATTACTGAAACAAATATTTGATATTTCATACTTATTATGAAATATTTGACATTTTCATAATAAGTATGTAACAAAAGACTCTAAAGGTATTATATATACCATAATTCATTATATTGATGACATGAAATATGAAAATAAATTGTCAAAGATCGTTTTTATTTTTAGAGATATTTCATTTTCTTTTACACATTCAAATGAAATAATTCAATAAAAAAAAAACCGAGGTACTGCAGGGGTGAACAAATCCACTGGTCCTGGGTCCGGGACTAGCTATTTTTTGTGGCGGACCACACAAATTTTACCTTGTACCACTAATTCTTTCAGCAGGACCACTGGATTTTTTAACTTAGGCACTGGTCTGAGGACCACCAGTTCACAAAATGATTTGTTCACCCCTGTACTGTTACAGCTTACATGTACCGTACATGTAAGTTGTTATTTCTGAAAGGTTTGATATGTATGTATGTATTATTCACAGAATAGACTTTCAAACAGTACATTGTATGTTTGGCAAGCTTTTAGCACTTACATGTAAGGGATGAAAAGGTGAGTGCTTGTAGAAATTTGATTTTGTTTATTGTTGAGAAAACCGTCAGTATTTTTGGTAAGGAAAACAAAAATATACAATGTAGCCTATACCAACAAGTTGTTATGGTGATAAATTTTGCAAAAACAATCAAAAAATGTAGTTTTTCTTGTAAATTTATGTGTTGGGACTAAAAAAAATAATTATTCGCGTCAGGTTTCCCGATCCCCACCTACATTGTACATTTTAGCTTTTTACTGCTGACCCAAAACTTTTTTTAAGTGTTCAAGAAAAAAAAGTCTCACGAGAAATAGTAGCTGCTGAAACTGACATCAGCTTAAAAAGACACTTTAAGCTGTTCTTCCAATCTGTAATGGCTGTACATCTTATAGGAAGAAATAAACAACACAGAGACCATTTGGAAAACAATGGAAAACCTGAACTAGGCACTCGCACAGAATGAACTAGGCACTCACACAGAAAAAAAATATAAAATAAAATAAAAAATCTACCTACCCCCACCTATTATGAAATTTAGCGTCACCGGAACCACACAATTTTTTTATTAGGCCTTAACAAAGATGTAGAGATATTAATCTAGTGACAGATCGCTACACAAGGGGCCCAATTACGATGATTACCTTTTAATTCCATGAATTTACTCAACTGGAAACCTTTGAATGTCAAAAATCTACTTAGCTAGCCATCACAAATATGGATTGATGAGAACCTGTAGATGAACGGAACTATGCTGACATCTCGTTTGGGACCAGACTGAGAAATGAAAGAAGTATGGGAATAAATTGAGAACACCACGTGTTGGTTGACCGAATATTGTGTGTCTGTCTGTCTGTGTGCTGAGAGAGGTGAATGGCCAGCTCTGTACAGGTTGATATGTATTGATGAATGAATGAATGAATGAATGGTATGGTTTGACGTGACACGTCACATGTGTTGGTATTGGGTGTATTCCAACTGGGTGAGAAAAACAGGAAGAAAGGCTGAATAGGTCAAATTTGAATTCTCATGTAGACGTGATTGTCTCAGACTGTACATGTACATGTATTATTGTCAACATGTTCTCTCTCGATACCCGCCAAAAACACAGAATAGAAAAGCAGTGTTTACGTATATATCTCGAATTCCATATGGTTTAAAGCTACATTGTACAATGTATACAGGGTAGAAATCATGTTTTAAAGAACTGTGTCTAAACAGTTACTACTTGTCGGATTCATTTTATGTTAGGATATTATTCATACAGATGTTATTTTTACAGTTATCAAGTTAAATTATGTTATTTTTTTGAAATCTAAATAAATGAAAAACAAGTACTGTCTGCAATCTATGTACAGTGTGATATTCATACAAATGTTATTTTTACAGTTATCAAGTTAAATTATATTATTTTTCTGAAAGCTAAATTTATATGAAAAACAAGTACTGTCTGTAATCTATGTAAAATTGTAAGTGTATATTGTATGGGAATTCAATTCCAACACACTCATATAATGTATGTATATTATACTAATTCATGAAAAATAAGATAAAAGTTGGATTCCATTGTAAGTTGTAACTCACAGTTAAACGCTTATGTGATGGTCAGATAACTGATAAAATAACATTTATTGTATAATATTTGTATAGATGTCTATTCTATGATCTAGGATATTATACACATGCATAAGGAGGTCCTTACATGACACCACCTCAGAACAATATTAACAAACACGAAGTATGAAATTATGTGAAGAAAATTTATCAAATAAGAACTGAAACATTGAAAAATACTTTAAGGTTGATAAAAAAAAGCAGAAACATTGATATTTTAAAATGTAGTAAAATGTAATGTGTCACTTGATGGCAGACGTAGTAAAAAGAATTGAACTGATACAGTATTCGCTGACAGTTTTACGGTGAAAAAAAGGTATAAAATTTCTCATAAAGGATCTAAAACAAGAACGATGTACATGTATCAAGTATCCTTGAAAACCCACACATCAATGGAGACCGCCATACGTGTACAGTGAGATTTCTGTCTATACATGTACATGTACATATGATAAAACTTGCATGACTGAAGCTTTTACACCAGTCTCAACAAATACTTTGTTTGGGTAAATTCCAAGATAATGTTGTAACTAAGTAGTCATAAGTTGAAAATATTAGACATGACAGTTAGATATATAGCTGAGATATTGGGTCAGTGAGCCTATCAGTCATAACATAAATTTTTGTTTTATTTGCTTTATCATATTTCTAAGTAGGGGCATTATGACAAAATCTACTATAGTTACTTCCATTATACACATCAACATCTCTAATGTACAATTTGATTTATAGTCTGAATATTTCTTTAAAAGTAAAAAGTGAAATAAAATTATACAGCTCTGATATTCTTGTGACGTGACTCTGGTTGACTCTGCTTGTAAAGATCATGTACACATATCAAGTTGCTACTAGTTTAATGTTTGACATGAGTGGGATCAGTCAATTCCATGGAATAATTTCTCACAAATTTAATGAACCATACTTATTATTAATAAGCTGCTTACCTGTACATGTGACTAATGCAAAGTAGAGAACCTAAAGTAGCAATACTGCTGTGAGCTAAATCTAGTAAATGTACTAACTATAGGACGTTGATATGCAGCTGTTCACATACTGTACTTCAAGTAATACATATGACATTCACATACTGTACTTGACGGCATTCACATACTGTACTTCAAGTCATACATATGACATTCACATACTGTACTTGACGGCATTCACATACTGTACTTCAAGTAATACATATGACATTTACATACTGTACTTGACGGCATTCAAGTACTGTACTTCAAGTCATACAGATGCCATTCACATACTGTACTTCAAGTTCAAGTCATACGAAAGACATTCACATACTATACTTGATGGCATTCACATACTGTACTTCAAGTCATACAGATGGCATTCACATACTGTACTTCAAGTTCAAGTCATACGAAAGACATTCACTTACTATACTTGATGGCATTCACATACTGTACTTCAAGTCATAGAGATGGCATTCACATACTGTACTTCAAGTCATACAGATGGCATTCACATACTGTACTTCAAGTCATACAAATGACATTCACATACTGTACTTCAAGTCATACAGATGGCATTCACATACTGTACTTGTGGCATTTACATATTGTACTTAATTCTAGCCATTCAGATGACATTCATGCACTGTACTTCAAGTCATACAGATGGCATTCACATACTGTACTTCAAGTCATACAGATGGCATTCACATACTGTACTTCAAGTCATACAGATGGTATTCACATACTGTACTTCAAGTCATACAGATGGCATTCACATACTCTACATGTACTTCAAGTCATACAGATGGTATTCACATACTGTACATGTACTTCAAGTCATACAGATGGTATTCACATACTGTACTTCAAGTCATACAGATGGCATTCACATACTGTACATGTACTTCAAGTCATACAGATGGCATTCACATACTGTACATGTACTTCAAGTCATACAGATGGTATTCACATACTGTACTTCAAGTCATACAGATGGCATTCACATACTGTACTTCAAGTCATACAGATGGCATTCACATACTGTACTTCAAGTCATACAGATGGCATTCACATACTGTACTTCAAGTCATAGAGATGACATTCACATACTGTACATGTACTTCAAGTCATAGAGATGGCATTCACATACTGTACTTGGTGGCATTTACATACTGTACTTAATTCTAGCCATTCAGATGACATTCATGCACTGTACTTCAAGTCATACAGATGGTATTCACATACTGTACTTCAAGTCATACAGATGACATTCACATACTATACTTCAAGTCATAGAGATGGCATTCACATACTGTACATGTACTTCAAGTCATAGAGATGACATTCACATACTGTACATGTACTTCAAGTCATAGAGATGACATTCACATACTGTACATGTACTTCAAGTCATAGAGATGACATTCACATACTATACTTCAAGTCATAGAGATGGCATTCACATACTGTACATGTACTTCAAGTCATACAGATGACATTCACATACATGTACTATACTTCAAGTCATAGAGATGACATTCACATACTGTACATGTACTTCAAGTCATAGAGATGACATTCACATACTGTACATGTACTTCAAGTCATAGAGATGACATTCACATACTGTACATGTACTTCAAGTCATAGAGATGACATTCACATACTATACTTCAAGTCATACAGATGGCATTCACATACTGTACATGTACTTCAAGTCAGCAACATTTCAATGCTTAATTCCACTCAAGGAAAACATTTTCGCAGCAGCATTCCCTGTAATGATGCAAAATGTTCTCGGGCAGATTTTGCCTGCTTCAGAGCAGCACACACCAGCATTGAATCTCACTTAATGGATTTTTTAATGCAAGTTTCTCATCCCATAATAGCGATGAAATATTCCTTCAGGTGACCCGGTTAAATCTCTTTCAGGGAATAAGAAAATTGCTCAAATTTCATTTTGTAGGCTTTCTTGGGGACAGATTAGCAAAGTTGTAATCTTCCTTCCATACTTGCTATAAATCTAACTTGCGCTGTAGACATTGTGACAGTAGGAACCTACATATTTCTGTCTGCATCTTTGTCTTTTAGTTTCCTTTTGTGTAAAATTTCTTTTACATTTTTCTGTCCTGGTGATACTGATAATTGGAAATACATTATGAGTCAAACTCAAAGATACATACTATGACAGAACCCTATGATGCATGAGTGCAAGTGTGGCATACTCAGGGTATTTGTATGAGTGCTTGCAGTGTTCTCTGCAGCAGTACTTTCACGAGTGTAGCGATTTTCAGGAGCGTAACGAGTGCAAGTACAGCAGGAAACAGTGCAAGCATGAGTGCAAATACACCTGAGTACCCACACTGGCACTCATGTAGCTTGGAGTTCTGTTAGTATAACATAATTCTGTTTATCCAAAACAGCAAATTTCCATAAAAATGGCACTACACATGTATGCGGTCACTCGTTTTTTGTAGAGAAGGAACGATCGCATCCTCATTAGCATAATATTTGCATACAGGTATGCAATCATGTTTTCAGTATTGCACTGCAGTGCTAATACCACTAGTGTCTGTGTGCACGGGTGCAAGTAGTCTCTGGTACATAATGTAATAAATACATGTACCCGACAGTGATAATGTCCAAAATGTATTTAGTAGAGAGATGTGTATCTAGACACTGTATTTGTTAGTAATGCTGATAGGATGATACACTGACTGACTGAATCAGTGATTAGGTTATAAGTGTTCATGTAGTGACCTCGATAGAGCACATTTGTAATTACAATATCAACTTGTGAACTTCTTGAAACTTTCTTGTACATGTAAAGACCTAACCTTTCTTAGTTACATTATCGGTAGAAAATCTACCTCAGACTTTTACCTGAGGTTTAGAGCCTTTGGGAAATATGAGCTGAAGATTTACTTCAAACCAATGTTACCCTATACATGTATGATGTAGATTTATTACACTACATAAAAACCAGTGAATATTTTACTGTGAAATCTCAGAGTGATTTTATATACTTTAATACCATTCTTGCAAAAAAGTAATTTTTATTATGGATATTTTTATTGGAAAGTCCCTTGTTGGTTTTATCTAATGCCCTTAGATGAAGTTATACCATCAATATATGAGTACATATATACATGTATTAAAGGCTCCTGTCATAGGTACACATGTATGAGGTTATACAAAAAAGGCTATGAGGTCTTTTAAAGTTTAGCTTCCAGTATTATGTTTGTACGTTAGTATGTAAAATCTACCTGACTTCCCAAGTCATTTTACTGGGGTACGGGTACCCCATGGTATAGCATAGGGGAAATTGTGTCAGTGTTACTATATTTTTTCCTTTCTGGTGCCGAGGTTCCCAGACCTTAGCAAATACACTGCTGAGATTTACACAGTGGAAGAAACTAGAGAAGTTAAAGTTCTATTTCCAGAAATATGAACACCTCGTGTTGGTTGCATGAGTAATGCTACATACATGTATCAGGTCTACCATGTACAAATGTATATGTAAATTGTACCAGAATCTGCTGACAGGATCATCAAAAATTGACATTCTTATCCTTTGTACAGGGTCTACAACTTCATTTCATTTTACCGGGAACCCATACACGTTACACATGGCAGTTCATACTTGATGACAGAACAGCATGAATTCCAGACTTGGTTTCATCATTAGTAATGTATATGTACTTGTGTACAATAGATATAGGCAGCATGTACACTTACCAAACAGTGTACTGAACAATTTTCAATTTCTTTCTGCAGAGCCAAATATGGTAGAATTTCTTTTTTGTATAACCAGAACAACATGACTTCACAATCATTCTCATTTCATCATTAGTTATGTCATACATACATTGTACAATGAATGTTTGTAGGAAATACAACCAATCCAGCATATTGAATAACTTCATAATATAATTTTGCAGACCTAGGAAAGGTAGGATTCCTTTTTAGTGCAATTAAAACAGTATGAATTGGCATTTCATCAGTAGTAATTAATCTTATACATTCAATGAGTGTTTGCAGGAAATACAATTAACAAATCCAACTTAACTGGATAATGTCAAATATAATTTGCAGACCCAAGAAAGGTAGAATTTCATGTTTTGGTCCAAACCGGACAACATGAATTCCATATATTTATATATCATTGGTTATGTTAAAAATACAAATTACAGAGATGTACAATGTAGACAGAATAAATATACCATAAATCAATAATACATTGTAATGAGTAATTTCAAATATTTGCAAATGAAAATTTTCTACCTGAAATTATAAATTTTTGGAAGGGAATCTCTAATTTTATTTTTGTCTTTGTCTTGTCAGCATCACTGACGATGCAAGACAAATATGGCCAAAGACTCAGTGAGTAGAAATTTTCAGTTGTAACAATGAACGCAGGTGAACATTCATTCTTTGAATTTAGAGTGTCCTCTTGATCCAAGAAATGGGGGATATTTTTCATTTATTTGGTGAAAACGTGATAGCGTGAATTCCCCGCTACATTTGATAATCAGTAATATTGATGTTACAATAATAAATGTATGACTCTTGAGATCTAAGAAAAATTGAAATGAGACTGACATACCGGTGTAGTGTAAATTGAATAGTGAATGCTATCAATAGAGATAGAAATGCTGTAGTCACATTACTGCTATTATGAATTTATCCGCTCGGATATCACATATAAATTCTAAAACCGTGAAAGTACACTTCAAACTACAGCTAAAGAATAATTGTGTTTATAATATCTAGTCAGTTTTTAGACATCACAGGTCCATAAATGATGTTTGTATATTTTTTTAATTTTATTAACATGTGAGCCGATTGTCAGTGTGTGGAAAAGTGATATGTACATATAATCAGTATACTGAGCCTCTTGGGAAATTATTCACACCTAAATTATTGACAACACAGTCAATCTTTCATCATTGTAGGAGCAAAGTGTACATGGTTATTATTATTCTTTCATTACTTCACAATAATTGGGTGTATTTTCTGTCGTGAGTCAGTTCGCTATAATACTTGGCTTTTTAAAAAGCTTTGAGGGCTTTCTCTGTTATTAATATTGAAAACAAAATGTCATTTTCTGCCTACTGTGTATGCTATACTAAGCAAGGGCATAGAGTACATTTTGTATATCACAGAATTGTTTCTAGGCATTTGTATCAAATTACAGTCATTTATTTTGGTAATTGTCATTTGAGTGACAGGTATGTCTCAGCTAGTAATACCCAGAATGCATAGCTGTGGCACCAGTACTGTAGATGTGCTGTGCTGTGCTGTGGTGTAGATTTCAATTGATTTCTGCTTTAAAATTCATTTAACTGTTCAAGTCTTGAATGTTGTTGTAAAATTATTTATCAGTTAAACAGTTCACATTTTGTTAGTGGTTTTAACAAAGTAATAGAACTGTCTAATAAAGGAAATGTCACAGAATATTGAAACATGAATATTTTTAGTTGGGAACCCTTGCAATGTGAATGAGGAACTTCAGGTTTTACTTACAGATGTACCATCATCAACATACTTGCGTATGTATATTGTGCAATGTACCACATATATCATAGGAATGTTTATTTTCTTTTGCCATACCACGGCAAGGTTTATAAGATTGTTTTATACCTCAAAAATGTAGGCTGCTTTGGGCTAGTACATGTACCAACCATAAATAGACACACATACATACAATGTACATACATACATACATACATACATACATACAATGTACATACATACATACATACATACATACATACATACATACATACATACATACATGCATATATACATACATACATACATACATACATACATACATACATGTACATACATACATACATACATACATACATACATACATACATACATACATACATACATACATACATACATACATACATACATACATACATACATACATACATACATACATACAAATCTACATACATACATACATACATACATACATACATACATACATACATACATACATACATACATACATACATACATACATACATACATACATACAGACATACATGCATGCATGCATACATACATACATACATACATACATGCATGCATACACACATAGAATGATAGATGCAGACATGCACAGACACACACAAAAAACCCTCCCACACACACATATAAATAAACACACATATACACACACATTTAAATACTTACAAAATGTAAATGTTAACCTGAACAGCTGTCATAAACCTGACATATACTAGTAACAGTTGTGACAAATTATATAGGATTGAATCATAGTTACAAATTTTATATTTGATATCACTAGACTTGCCTCAGGTTACATGTAACTACCATCTTTTTATGATGACATTAATTATTTATGTGTGTTAGTCTAAATATACCACATATCTATGGTCCATAAAGACCACTTCATTAAGAGTGCATGGCCTTTAACTAATTAATAGTGTTCAAACATCTGGGGCTCTATTCTTGATATGTCCATTATTTTCCAAGTGTTGAGTTCAGTTGTTATTTCTGTGTTGATAACTCAAGTGGTGAAATATTTATATTAGTGGTTCTTATATTAAACACTCTAGATAATTCTAGTAAATTCCCTCAATGATTAGAAAATAAGGCTAATTCTAGTAAACACTTCACTTGACTATAAATATGTTTAAGTAACTATTTATATATTTTTCTCCTGTTTTTCATATATTTTTCTCCTGTTTTTCACCAGTATTATGAAATTCACTGGTATGTTTCACACTAAAGGTGATGGAAAAAAAATAGCTTTTTATAGTTATGCATTGTTATTGAAATGACTAAATTTATGTTTTCGTTGGAAATGTTTAACATAACACAGTATCATGTATACTTCAAAGTTACATATGGTAGTTACATGTACCATCTATAGACTAAAAGAACACAGTATTAACACATTGTTTGCTGCAATTCTGCAATCTGGTAAAAGAAATTCATAAATTAATCTGATCACAAATACCATATGTGTCAATTTTGATATGAGCCAGAAGTTACTAGTGCTGCCGTAGGCATGTAAATCATGAAAATAAAAAAGATATGTGGGTTTGTATTTTAGATGTCTGGATTTTCTCACACATTCCTTTTGTGTCAGAGAGGGTATTATAGAATGTAGGTTTATTCCCAGATCTGTGTAAGGAATAGTTGCGTGTACATGTATGACTGTTGTTGTACACAACATAGAACATACTGGTGTACTCAGGCAAATGTAGTGTATGGCTGTAATACTGTACACAACATATAACATACATATATTGGCAGTGGTGTACACAGGCAAATGTAGTGGCATTTGTAGTGAATGCTATGAATCAGTGTTTTATGCTAGAGGCTATCGTGGCGTTCAATCATGAAGAGAGATCTTCAAAGCCATGGATAGCCTTTAGATTAATCAGCCTTATGATAAGGGGTCTAACTGTATTCCTATCTCTAATCTTACTCTTCATATAGCTCCCTAGATGTATGAATATAAATGTCTTTTTGTTTACTCAGTTCACTGTTAAAGTTAAACGATGTTTTACATTCTTGCCTACAATAGTATATACACTAGGCACATACAAATATATACTACAACCCATTGATATTGCCAAGCTTAGAAATCTGAAGGCTCTATGATGGTGATGATAATACTATGAAGACTCACAAAAATTGTGTAGAATTCATTGAGGAGTGATTAATTCTTTATAAAAAGTAAGATAGGACAGTTTTAGTATTATACTAGTAGTTTTATCAATTTTGACAGCATTCATAAGTAAGATGTACCCCTAGAGTGTTGTATGATTTATAGAAATATCCAATTATATTTCCATCATTGATGTGGGAATTATTAGAGATTAATGTAAATGGTAGTCGTATGTATTAAATAAAAGAAATATCTCTTATTTATTCATAATGTACATCTAGGGCTATCCTTCATCATTTGATACCCTGTTGGCATCCAGACCACTCATGATATTAATATGTTGTGGAACAAACTACATGTAGGTAATAATCTGGTCACATCTGGATCGATGGATGTCCTCGAGGTATCCATGCAATGTGACTTAAGTGTTTTGCCATCCTCTTCCGTTGATTATTTATCAGTTATTGGTTTCTTCAATGTATTTATTCTGATTCTGATTTTGAAAATAGATATTTATGCCATTTGGAACATATACTGTGGCTGTTCTACGTCACGACAACGCATGTCTACGTCACCGGTTCTGCTGTGTTCGAAATATTAGTCTTTTCTTTACTGTCGCTGGTAAGTTTTCTTCATTCAGCCAGAAAATACTTGTGACCTAGTCTAGCGGCACATAGTAACAAAGGCCCCTTAGGTCACTCGTATTTTCCTTGGCTGAACGAAGAAAAATATTGGGGAATAACATCTAAGTATATTTAAATGTATAATGAAGATGTTAAGTATATAATACATGTCATAGTGTTTGTTATTAAAGGTGTCAGTAGTTAGAAGTTAGTGATCACCTAATATACAATGAAGCCCTTCATGTACATGTACATGTACATTGTGTGTCTAAAAGTGGGCGTGTACATCTTATGGTGACATGGTATTTATAGATGAGTTCAAAGGTCGTGAGGTACGTACAATAGGGTTTGATCCAAAATAAAAGTGTGTCACCCCTCTTATGTTCATCTGTACATTATACACATATTTCATATAACCAAACTGGTGAGATATAAAACTTTCTCGGAGAAATACATGTACTCCGAATTCCCAGTTATCAAGACAAAATGTATTGAAATACAACTAAACTGTTAAAGATGTTGAACTTCTTTGAGAAATACCCAATACCCCGGCCCATTATCCAGACCAAATCTATTGAATATTTGACATTAACAATCAGATAAGTACCCAGTTCAGATAATCAGCTCAGATAATTCGTAGATGTACAGAATAGCTGTTAGCAAAACAAGATTACTTGTAATTGTTTATTCAGAACACACAGAATCCTGACATTTGAGATAATCACCATGGAATCCATATATATCGATTGTAGGGTACCAAGTCTGTTAGACCGATGGAAATCAATAGACGATGGAAATCAATAGAAAATTGTAGCTGAAACAGTACACCTGGCAATACATGTATTTCACTGCTAAATTATTGTGTAAAAGTTAAATTTGAGCCTCAGAGTAATTACAATGTATTTGTGTATAGTCAATACATGTATACATACATTTATACCTGTAGGTACATTATCACAATTTATATTTTGTCTAATATTCGTTAGCACAGTACATGTGTAATATAATAAAATAAATATTTGTATCAATATTTATTTCTGACACATACATGTACACTGAACAGCTACATGCATATTAATCACAATTTAAAATGCTGTTATATTTTGTGTAATATTCTTTAGCACAGTCCATGTATAATAAAATAAATTTTTATTTCTTACACATACATGTACACTGTACAGCTATATTAATTTAAAATTCTGTAATATTTTGTGTAATATTTATTATTTAAAGAGATACATTTCTTAGCTCAGTACATGTAAGTTAGAATATATTTATAATGATTTGTATCTATCACTATTGATTTACATACAGTGTGTACGTGTATATTTATCAGAATTTTCAAATTCAGCTATATATTTCATTCTTAAATATTGATGTAAAATTGTATTGTACCTGAAAAAGAATATTATTGTTTGGGCGCATCATGAAAATAACGAACATTCGATTTCTTGGTCGACACGATGATACTGTTGTACCTTGTGCTTCACATGCATTACTATTGGCATGCGTGAGAATAAGTCAACCTTCTTGTTCTATTTTGACCCTCTAGGAAGAGGTAAAATGGTATTGCAGGTACCGAGCATTGTCAGGCCATATCACATGTCATGCAGCCTATAAATTGTACTGTGGCACTTTATGGATAAGTAATATTACCAGAGTGTAATAAAGCCATCTTTATGATCACAGTGTATGGAGACATCACAATACCATGATGGTTTGACTTAGTTTAGATAGTTAATCATCCGTAAATACACACACACCAGTCACTGTATATTTTCCTTTCAATAATATATTCTGGTAATGTCTTGAAGTATGTCAATATACTCTGATCTGAATGATTCATTAGGAAAGTAAGAGTTAACAGATGTAGATTGTTTTAAAATGCAAATGAATGACCATTATTTATTTGCATATACAATGAAACACACAAGTGTTACATTGTATACTTTCTGTGATGTTTACATTTTGTGCTGTTTATTTCCTGCCGTATATATACATATGTTTCATATGTCTTTTATAATATGATGCTAAAAAGCTGATTTTTTCCCCAGATCATAATCCATAAAAATTAAAGCTCGGAAAATAATATTCTAGTTTGTATGTATATAAACTACAGATTGTTTGCAGATAATTTGTGGGATAAATGAAGTTTTGTATTTAGAGAGTACTTAATTGGATAAGACTGCACAACACTGTACAATTTAGATTTTCTTTTTTTTAACACAATTTTTGGTTACATTCACATTGCAAAAAACAATCATAACAACATATGAAATAACCAATTCTAGACAAAGAGTACATAAGACTCCATTTACATGATGCCGTTTTCAAACAAACCCACAACTACTTCATTGTGCTTGCATCTACTGATTACATGGAGACGTCAAAAATGCACATAAAAATGCAATGATTTGAAAATGATGCCCGTTTGTCAGTCTGATTTGTGTTACCAAGCATTAAAATGAAACTGATGTCACCATTTTTATGTTCAAATGTCATCATGTGAAACCAGCCTAAGTCAGATTGTTTGCACATATTAAAAAACACAGATAGTTTACACATCATTAAATATTTATATATGTGGTATTAGGATATAAGATATTGATAAGGATTCATATATACTAGTATCTTTTAAGACATTTGATACAGAAAAAAATCACTATACCGTTTAGATCAGATTTAGGAATGAGAGCATTATTTGCCAGCGGAACAACTCGACTATAAAACCAGACAATCTTGATAGTGTTAGTGTTCAATAGGGGCAATTTTGTCAATAAAGTTTCCCCTGATTGAGAATGTTTTTAAAGAGGCCAAGTTCCTAAACCAGTCTGTCCCCACTATCCACCAATCTGATTAAAGCTGTATTGTTTTAGTTACCTCTATTTCCATCGCTTAGTGTCATTTGTCTTTTTATTTGAGAAGGCGGTGATCCCGCCCGGAACAACAAAACGAAAATGAATGACCATAAACGAAGGAAAGAGAGGTAAATAAAGAAATCAAGCAGTATTCATCACATCAAATTGACTATCCACATATGAAGTATGGAGAATTTACAATGTAATGAATCCTAAAACTACGTTTGATAATTGGACATACAGGAGAAACGTTTTAAAAAAATGATCACAATATTATAGAAAACAGTATGCTTCAGGCACACTACAATGTGATCTTATCATCTCACATGGATTACTGTATATCATTTCCAAAGTCCAACAAATCCTGAGATTTATTTCTTAATATAAATTGATTATCAAAACAGCCTTTAAAGTTCAGAAATGCAATAAAGTGAATTTGAGTTTGTGTGAAAAACATTTAATACTATAAGTTGTTCTCTCCAGAGGGTTTTGACATATTGCCATATCCTGTCCAACTAAACAATAGAAATTAATCAACATAACAAAATGTGTCATTCATATGCAAATTATGCAGTGGTGATAACAATACTATAGTAAAATACTGTGTTTTGTATCTTTTAATATAAGGTTATTAGAATAAAATCTTATTGTAATGTAATATATATGTAAATATTTGTTTAGATAAAGATATAAAGAGGTTCAAAATCATACTAAATGGTATTCTGTACAAACCTACATCAAGCATAAAGGCTCAAATTGTTCCCATTTTTAAATTTTACTCCATCACCTGATACATTTTCAATGTTGATGTTATTGACACCACCTGGGCACTATCCTAGTAGAATGTAGATGTTGTCTTGACCATCTGGGCACTATCCTAAGAGTGCAGGTGTTATTGACACCATCTGGGCACTATCCTAAGAATGTAGATGTTGTCTTGACCATCTGGGCACTATCCCAAGAATGTAGATGTTGTCTTGACCATCTGGGCACTATCCTAAGAATGCAGGTGTTATTGACACTATCTGAGCACTATCCTAACAATGCAGGTGTTATTGACACCATCTGGGCACTATCCTAAGAATGCAGGTGTTATTGACACCATCTGGGTACTATCCTAACAATGCAGGTGTTATTGATACCATCTGGGCACTATAAAAGAATGTTGGTGTTATTGACACCATCTGGGCACTATCCTAAGAATGTAGATGTTGGTGTTACCATCTGGGCATTACCCTGACATGACAGAACTTGAATCTTTTTAATCTCTCTCAGAGTCTCTGTCTATTGTATTTTCTTATTAGTCATTTTTAAACGTTTAATCCGTTTTTGATATCAGTCTAAATCTTTGGATTTTCCTTTGTTTCTCCTTTTTTATTCACATGCTTGTTTTGGATTTTAGGGAGCACATACATTTGTACATTTCAATTCCCCTGCTCACCCCTTATTAGTTATATGTCCATTTCAGTGAGCACATACATTTGTACTCTGTTCCCCTCCCCCTCATATTCTCATTGCAATGACGTCACACGTTTGTACCATAGTACATGTACATTACATGTATTCTCCCTTCCCCCCAATAAAAAAATAAAAAATAAAAAATAAAAAGCAAAAAAAAAAAATTAAAAAATAAATCACTAGTTATTAGATGTGTAGTTCTATTTTTTTTTCGTACATGTACATGTATGGATTATAATGTTAGCTGTGTCCTTATCTCATCCCTTGTTTTACTGTAATGATCCATTCTTATAAAGTATCACATGTACATGTCCTTATTTTATGGTTCACTACACAGCCAGGGGTTAATCCAGGCAAGAACAGGTTTACTAGTATACATTACATGTACATGTACAGTTTCTACGTAAATTCTCCTCTGTTGTAAAATAGACATGTAGAATGCTAGGATCAGTAATTATTTCATTCTGTGAAATAGAAAATGAAACTAGTAGACTGTGTAAACTTCCTTGTACATGTAAGTATTTTGTTACAGATGTTCCTGTGTGAGACTCCTTGTACATGTACATGCTTTCTGTGGACGACGAGATGTGAAGTGTTAGTTACATTGTACTTAGGCCACTGAAGCTCTGCCTTAAAGTACAGACAGAGTCAGATATATTTGACTGATGAGATGCGAAGTGTGAGTTACTCTTAGATATGTCTGTAGTCTGAGGAAACTAGGACTTAAGTCTGTAGTCAGATATACATGTATTTGGTCAACATAACTTCCTTTTTAGTCAGAGATTTAAGCACTCCCAAACATGTGATCAGTGCTTTCAAATAAATAAGGAGATAGTGGACCCTTGTTCACTGTCAAGCCTAGCCCGCACTTACTCAGTGATAAGTGTCTCTAGAGGTGCACTTTGTTATTATTACATGTACCAATTAGTAAATGAGGATGCAACATCTCATTACTATTCACAACCCCCGAAAGTCATGTTTTTGAGACAAAAATCATCTCATTGAGCTGTGCAGTTCATAAGAATCCATTAGAGATCATTTGACAGGTTGTCATTGGAGGTTTGGAGAGAAGTAAGCTGATTTATTGACAACTTGACACATTTCTTAGGGAGAAAATTGGTACCGACTTCAAAAGTGTTGGCAACCATGTTCAATTGCAATGTTGAGAGTGTTTGGATATTTGACTGAGAACGGAGTCGTACTGACCATATACGGTATCTGACTCCATGCGTCGCTTCCCAGACTAATGTACAAGCACAGAAGTCTGAGGTGTATTAAAATCTATTAACTATACTTTTGAATGAAGTTTTGTGAATGGCCTATATTCTCTATATGGTAGAGCCTTCACACCTGTGAGGATTCATGTATTATGTTATTCTAATCCTCTTTTGACGTCAGGGTTGATGTCTTTCATTCCAAGCTTGTTCTCACTTATACACACTACTCAGGTCCCAGACAAACTATATATCAGTTGGTTGTGGTGTTAAGGTCTATTGTTACTTAACTATTCCAGCTCAAAAATAAATTCCAAATTAGATTGATATTCCAGTTTTGAAAAAGTTGTTATCAAAGCTTCAGAAATATGACTTCATTAATATTAAATCGATAAAAACCTTGCCAAGTCTACATTTTATTCATATCTATATTCATTTCATATATACAACCCAGTTTTATTTTATTTGTATGTACCTGCAGTTTCCACTTCATGATCTGAGTAATTTTTTTTTTTTACAAACCCCCTTGTTGATATGTAGTGGATGGTTCAGTTGCCATGGAAACGTTGCACTGTTGTGACTCTGTTGATGTAAATTACACTGGTTACGAAACTGTGCTGGAATTTTGGTACTAGATGTAATTGAGGTTTTAAACTGAATGTTGTACGTGATCGTGTTTCACCCTGCATCCCTGTGAAATGGGACAATTTAGGTCAATTGAGAGGTGAAATGAACTTAATAGTCAATTGTGTAAGGATATTTGACTTGACTTTACCAGACTAGAGGTAATTGAAAAGTGAATGACAGTAATATTGGAATGGTTTTAATTTTGATAGAGTACATTTATTAATGTGTTGTGGCAGTACACAAGTACCACATACTGAGGCATTTTCATCACTAGAAATTTTGTTATATTATATCTTCAACTGTAAATTACAAAAAAATTCTAATCCTGTCACATCGTTCATGTACAAGGAGGCACTTTAGTCAGTACTTACTTTTGCATTTGTGTTTGCAAGTGAATTTCAGCTTTGAAAATATTCTATGATGTAACTTTAAAGTAATAAAAGGAAATCAATGTGAAGTAATTGTTTTCAGTTTATAGTCTTGTAGTTCAGTCTTTATTGTCAAATTTCCGATGTTATGTATCATATTACTGCTACTATTTTACTCAGAAAATTCTGTACATGTACCCAGTGTTTAGTTTGTTTGTATTTAGGTCAGGGGTCAGATGAGGTCACAGTTCAAGTCACCTTTCAGTGTATTTGGTTTGATTGATATCAGGTGATGTGAGGTAGTTAGCAATGCTATAGTATAATACAGGTAATGATGGGGTAGTGCTTTGTACAGAGGTCAGGGGTCAGAGAGGGTCAAAGGTGACACAAGCTTTCACTGGCAGTATTGATGGATGTTAGTGTGTACATGTGGGTTAGTTTACCATGAGGATTAAATGATGCAGGTACAATACAGACAAACAGCTGCTGTGAAAAGAAATCAAAATGTTAACATGTAAAGTGAGTAATCACTCCGAACATCTCAATACTAAGTAGGAAACCATGTATAGTGTAACATGGTATATACGATGTAGTAGAGCCAGGTGGAAGTATTATGATATGGGAGCTGTGTTTGACCTTACAAAGAAGGCTAATAATGAAGTTATACAATATCACAAAATTGACAAATCTTATTTCAATAACAAGACTATGAGGAGGTCTTTTTTCTATAATACAATTTAAAAAATCTTTCTTATCTAGCTAGTATACATATAGAGCTATATACTGTTTGACATGTTTTCCTTGAGAGGACAGTTTTACTTTGAAATTTAATTTTCCTGAAATTGGACATTTATACACTGTATAGTCATGATATGTCGTACACAATATACAGGTGATATAAAGATATTGTATATTATTATACAAATGTGTTTCTAGTATAAACAAATTAAACTTATATTTTTTCAAAATTTTATCAAGATTAATGAGTATGAAAATACATTTGATTATTAAAAGTGTTCTTTACAGAAAATATATATACTGGTGTTACGTATTGTAGAATTTGTGTAACAAAGGAACAAAACACCTCTGTCTGAGGAACACACCTCTGAACTTTGCCAAGTTGTATTTAAAACTGGTGCTTTATAAATTGATTGATTGGTTGTCCCAACCCCATACCTATGATGGCTTGCCCCGACTCCACCTCCATTACAATGATGGTCTGTCCACCCCCCATCCCAATGATTAGCCTGGCTAGTGTTAGAATGCAATTGCTATAGATATCAGCCCATTCTTACAGACAAAATAAAATGAACAAAATGAAATATCATTTGAAATGAAAATTTCCCATCTTCCATATTAAGGCAAACACACATTTGTCTAAATTTATATTGTACCAGAATCCACTTGTTTTATAGCCATACATTGAAATTCCACACATGCCTTGAAATGAAGAGACACATGAATTTCGATGTGATATTTTGCTTACTTTATTAAATGCAAGGCTAATACAGGAATTTAGCCTGGGGAATGTGCTTCCATGTCACCAGTCGACAACGACGATATCCTCTGGCGAGTACTTCAAACTAGTAAGATTTTATTTTATTTCAATAAATGGCTGTCAAGCTGTTCTTGAAGATGACAGAAATAAATTGTGTAATGATAATAAGTCCTTAACTACCCCTAAGGCAAGGATACACAGTTGACATCAATCGTAGTGACATTTATACCTAGCTATACATTCCTTGTTTATTTAATAGTTGAAACTAGACCTATCAATATTTAATCTTCACCAATTTCAACTAAATCTGGTAAAACTATTTTTTTTTCTTATCTTAATTGTAAACTTTATATCTTGTTCTTATACTTATTGTTGTATGCTGTACTGACTATATATTTGTGTTTACTATATAGTGCTTAATACCATCAATTATTGAATTTAGTAGACAGGGCTATAGTACATATCTTTAGTACATGTGCTATTGCTAAATCACCATGTATCTTACAAGTTTGTATTGTCCCTTCTCTACTACTGTAGTACTAGTACTAGCCTACCTGAAGACTTGAAGGACTAGCGCTACTAAGTACTAGTATTACACTATTTCAACTTCATGTCCTAACTGCCATTTCCAAGGAAAGTCAAATGAAAATAGAAAAATTCAGAGTGGCAGTTAGGATCTAGCTGAATAGCATTAGTCCCTCAAGTCAACAGGTACATGTATACAACTTCCCAACTCACCTAGACTAGAATCTACAAATGTACATGTAGCTGTTGGCTTTCAAATCTAGTGATCATTACCAACGAAATAAGATTCAAAGTCAATGGATATAGCCTCTAGACTACATTGTACAACTCACCACATTTCTATAATAACAAGTTGCTTACATGCACATGTACATACATACATCAATAATCCTACCATGTAATTAGATATTATTCCCCAAATTTTTTCTTCGTTTTGACGTAAGAGACCCTTGTCACTATGTGTCACTAGACTCGTAGTGACAACCCTTAGGTCACGAGTATTTTTCCAGCTGAATAAAGAAAAATACTGGGGAATAATATGATTATACCATCAGTAGTTATAATAAAAAAAAAAAAATTGGGGAAAGTAATGGCAATTTTGAGCATTTTGACTCATATTTGAGTACAGCAGAACCAATGACGTAGACGCTCGCCGTCATGACATAGACGCGTGTTGTCATGACATAGAGTGACGAGAGTATATATTCCATATTTTTGTTGAACCTGGCTATTGCATGGTACAATGTATAGAATATATAGCATCATGTGTGGTTGATATAACAACTGTGGTAGTGATACTGGTCTTAGTTATGTATTTACAGAACTGTAGATTATACTTGATTAATGTTGAACGTCAGACTATGAACTTTTATAGGTCATTTTGTATTTGCGTTTGTAATTTAGAAGCTATGCTTGAAGGCACAACAACATTTTTATGGTTTGTAAGTTATGCCATGAATTTGCCTTCAACACATAAATTGACATGTGTACATTTATAAAGCTACTACTACATGACGTACTACTAGTCCAGTTGACATGGTAATCTTGTAGTGTAGTAAGACAAGTAGTGAACTAACACTTTGAAAAGAAATGATTACAGGGTAATTTCCATAAACTTACTATATACAACTGTATAGTATACTGCATTTCTAGTTCAACATAAAACAGATTGAATCTATAGATTGCAATTTAGATTTGTAAATTTGTACAGATGCTTAATATGCACATACATGTATATTCAAAATATATAAATTTGTATTCATATAGTACATATGCACACACTTACACACATATGCACACACGTACACATACATTGTACATATATACACACATACATACACATAAGTATACACACATACATATACACATACATACGCACACATTGTACATATATACACACATACATACACATACATAGTATACACACATACATATACACATACATACGCACACATGCACACACACACACACACACACACACACACACACAAATACATACACATACATCCATACACACATATACATATGCATGCAGGCATGCAGGCATGCACATACACATGCATGCACAACTGTACATCGTATGTTAATGATTTATTTTCTCATGGGAAGATCAGCCTAATGTTGTTCCACCACAATGCCTCCACAAAATCTTTTATTTAATGAGAAGCCCACTTAACTCACTTTTCAACATACATACATTATATATACACATCACATTGTGTATTAGCAGTGTATTAGCTTTTCATTTCTATGTATACTGTAGTCTTCAAATGTTTGAATTACATTCAGGTTTTGATAGAATAGAGACCATAATAGTCAGCCATTGTTGTATTTGTAAACATTTCAGCTATTATACGCAAAAGCAATGTGATAAAGCTCTTCAAAGTTCTTGACCATGTAAAACATTTTATTGACACTCCAGTCTCTTGATAAACTCACCTGACACAAATAGTTGAAATACTTCCACTATTGTTCCTTGTGATTCTTCTTAACTTGGGAGGAGTCAAGGGTTTCTTTGCGAACATAGTGTAGTGTTTTATAGTACCATGACCATAAGCTGTGCTTTGTATTGTATATAGGACAGTTCATTGACTGTACTGACCTGCAGACAAGTCGCAGATATTTTCCCGCCAATATTTATTGAAAGAAATTAGTATGTTTTGATTTTTTTGTGGATATAGTACATGATTTTTTATTTAGGTTATAACTTACAAGAATTCTTTTCAGTAGACTGATATCAAAATTGATACTTTTCCTACCAAAATAAATTTTGGGTAGGAAATTGTTGCATGTTAGACAATTTGAGATGACTTCGATTCTCTTAGTTCATTGTCTGGTAGAATACTACCTTACTGATGTGAAATACTGGTTTCAGTGAGAAAATTGTAGAGAAGGTGTCTTCTGAAGTTGATGTTCAAGAAATCTGGAACCCCTATATTATAAATGGACACTAAAAAAGTATATAAGCACACACTCTACTATCATTTGGTGTGATAGTTGAAAAGTGCATGTACATGACGTATATCTTTATAAGGACTGACGGCAAGATGAAATATTGACAGAAATTCACAAAAATGTTCACATGAATTTGATTATACCTAACAAAAGCCAGTCATGTCATGTGATGTGCATTTTGTATAAACATGTATTACCTGTTGACCTGCAAGACAGATAGATAAACTTTGGTATATAACATATCCATTACAAAATACAATGTCATATCGACTTAAAAATGGAGTATTCTCCAGTTATTATGTTGAAAATATCTACAGTATTGCATATATTCAAAGTAATGTTGTTGAAACCCCTTTCATACCTGAAATTCAAGGTGCCATACTATCACATTCTGTCTGTTTTCTGAAGTATAGATAAGTTTTTGTGTCATGACAAAATGAAAGAAAAGTCAATATTGTATGTAGGAGTACATTCAATAATAATGTTCATTAGTGTATTTTTAAAAACTTGTGTAAATAGGGAGATTTTTTAGTAAATCTGACAGGTGACAACAGTTGTCTAAACACAGATCTTATACATGTAGATATTTACAGCAAGGACATGTACATTATTAGATGTTAGTCCCCGATATTTTTCTTCGTCCAGCCAAGGAAAATATGAGTGACCTAAGGGGTCTATGGTACTACGGGTCACTAGACAATTAGTGACAACCCGTAGGTCACGAGTATTTTCCGACTGAATTAAGAAAAATATTGGAGAAAATTACATCACCGCCAGTAATATCAAAGAAAGATCTGGGAAAGTCATAGTGGCAATTTTGAACGTTTTGACTCAAATTTCTAACACAGCAGAACCAGTGATTTTGTGACATACATGTACATGTAGATGTGCGTTGTCGTGATGTAGAACAACCAGGGTATAAATTCCATATTTTTGGCTTATGCATAGTATAATGAAAGTTAATTTTGGAATGCATCTTCACATGTACAAAAAAAGAATGTATGTTTGAGTGTGTGAAAATAAAGAGTCAAAAAATGTTTTAATACATACTCATCAGCATCCAAAATGTGAGACTTGAAAACATTGTATAGTATACTCTATAGAAAATAAATAAATGTTAAATGTTAAATGTTATACTCAACAAATAGAAATCACCATACATACATTACCATTACATGAATCATGGTTGCAATAAAGGGTATTAAAACCAAAATATCCTTTTATGGTCATACTAGTACTGTTAATAACACTAAAAGTACATGTTTTGGTAGTTTTAGAATAAATATTGTGACAAAAACCTATCTTATGTCAAGAAAAGCACCTTCTTATTAAGTTTATCTTTCACTATGGAAACGACTGTAAAGAGGATTTCAAAATATACGCTCAGTAAGAAAGGTGTTGTAAACATGAAAAATCCCTTTTAAAGTTTTATTTCTACAAGATATATGTATCTTGATGTCTCTCTAGGGATTGTTTTGTCCATTTTGGTTATTTTAGTATTAGTTTTATCTCCTGATTTATAAGGATAATTGAGTATTTTGGTTTTTATACACCGATAAATTTTTATTCGCTTTTTTTGTGTGCTCACTCTCATTGCAAAGATGTAGAATAAAAATGTTGGTGTTCACACCAGAGTTACAGATGTCTTTTGGTGTTGAATATGGGATTTCTCTTTCCCTGCAAATCCTAAATTGTAATGTACATGTATATGTACCATACACATTATTAGCCCAGGGATTTAACTTACTGACTCAACACACTGGCTCAATTGGCAAATTACATTGTCAAGCCAGATTTGTGGGATGGGGTCATGAAAGATGCATGGGGTATGGTTATGTAAGATGTGTGGGGTGGGGTAATGGAAGATGTGTGGGGTGGGGTCATGAAAGATGTATGGGTGGGGTAACAGAAGACGTGTAAGGTCGGGTAATGAAAGATGTGGGATGGGGTAATGAAAGACGTGTGGGGTGTGATAATGGAAAATGTTTGGAGTGGGATAATAAAAGATGTGTGGGATGGGGTAATGCAAGATGTATGGGTGGGTGAGTGTGTGGAAGATGAATGAATCCTAATATACTGAACTAATTGTCTGTGGGAATATGATGATGATCCACAACAACAGGGCTTGATGGTTCTTAACATTGTAAATCACAGTTGATCTATAAATCTGACCATGATCCTGTGTCTTGTCTATGAATAATGACATTTTCACACTGACGTGTATCTATTGATGCTATTCAATAGAATCATGGCCACTGAAATGCAAGGTTGTGATGCTGAATTGTAATCACAAACAATTATAGCTTTGAACTTGATTGAGGTGATTATGATAGACTCATTGTATGTCTTTGGTTTTAATCAGTGTTAGCTCTGAACTTGAGTTGATTGAACCCATTGTGTATCTTTAGTACTCGGTACATGATAATTTTTTTTAAAATAGAATCTTTGTGACTATGAAGTACATGTAGATGTTCTCTTAGTGGTCTGAGATGGAGTTTATCATTTAATGAAATGTATTTTATGTTCACACACACAACGTGCTTGCACTTGATATGGAGAAGGGAAAGGAAGGGAAGGATACACAGACAAATATGGAGAGAGAGAGAGAGAGAGAGAGAGAGAGAGAGAGAGAGAGAGAGAGAGAGAGAGAGAGAGAGAGAGAGAGAGAGAGAGAGAGAGAGAGAGAGAGAGAGAGACAGACAGACAGACAGACAGACAGACAGACAGACAGACAGACAGACAGACAGACAGACAGACAGACAGACAGACAGACAGACAGACAGACAGACAGACAGACAGACAGACAGACAGACAAGAAAATGTATAATATACAGATGGACAGAAACAGGAACAAAGAGAGAGGATGACGATGAAAACCAAGACAATGATAGAGATAAAAGTAGCATGGCATGGTGTGAAATATAGAAGTGGTTGTCAAAAGAACTCATCACATGATTCTTAGTAAATACAACATAATGGAAGATAAGCATAGACTAAAAAAATTTTATTTCACAATTGAAATAATAATGTCAAAATGTCTATGGGCTGGAGTGTGAAAATTCTACTGAGAATGCTTCAATTTCAATGAATTGTACATGTAATGCATAGACTGATGAATCAGATGTTATCGTATACATTAATAGGAAGACATGATATGTTATGCTATAGTGGTTAGGTAAAGAGTAGAGAGGCTATTAATGGAACTGTACAATCTGTTATAACATTATATCTTATCTCCAGTATTAAACAGAGAACATTGTAAGAGTTGTTTTTCTACACTATCACCAGTTATTCAAGAAGATGACATACAGTTACCGTAGTACGGTTCAAATTAATTTTCTTTTGACAATGAAAAATGATGCCATCTGACTTATGTTTATGTGTTGGTATTTGTTGTTGATGATATTGCAAGGTTGGAAGTCCTGTGACGAAATAGTTATGTTGGGTATGGTTTATTTTATCCCATGCCTGTATGATAGTTCATTGAAATGGAATTTTAATGCAAAGGTGATTTGGTGAAAATAGTGATACTTCCTGTAAATATTCACATGTGAGAATAAATGTTCATGGACTCTGGGTTCACACCTAGTAATGAAAATTTCTACTCACAGACTCACATAATAAAAAAATTCTATGAAGTGACCCCAAATTTCACTGGCGTCTCGTCAGCATCACAGGAGGTGTACTACAATAGCCAATAGCCCATTATTATAGTACACCCCTGACGATAGTGACAAGATGTTGGCTTGAAATTTGGGATTTGCTTTCAAGAATTTTTTGGCTCTATGAGTAGAAATTTCATTACTAATAACCATTTAGTCACATGTTTTCAAGTGAGATTTAGTCAAAGAACTTGGAAACTCAAGGTTTTTAATTTTGTAATTTTACATCTGTGTACTTCATGAATATTTCTTGAAATGAAACCCAAACATTAGAATGGCAAGAATACAGATTCTGAAGAAGTTATGTTTAGTGCAACAGAGGCATCGCTATCGCACACTTGTGTCATCTATCACATTGAACAGAAATAGTTTTTGTTTGTGTCTTCAAAATTTCGTTTTAATTGAGCCAGCCATTATGGAGAAAACGATGACACAGACAAACACATAGACACACACACACAGACTTCCACGCACTAAACACATCTCTTCCTTACGGAAGAAAAAAGAAGGGAAAAACTTACTACAGTGCCAATTACGGTTTTGGCTTTCTAAGATGCACACAAACAAAAACTATTGTTGTTCAATGTGGTAGATGATACAATTGAGTGATAGTGGTTTCTCTGTTCTATAGACATACATGTAATTACCCTGTAATCAAGATAGTGTAAACACTGGAAGTCTTCATATGTATATTACAAGATCATGGAAGTCATGAGAAACACCACCCTATTGTTGGCATACTGAAAACAATATACATTCAAAAAAGCTTATATCAATGTGTACATGTCGCAGCGATAGTTTGTTTTGTGTATATCTAAGCTGAAACATCAGTTGCCACTGTCGTACATGTATGTACATTTGAATATGTGTAATTATCTTTATTATATCTGTAGAGAGACTTCCCAGGTATTATATACATTTACATACATATCAAAGAAGATAAACTTAACTAGAGATGAAGAAGTTGAACACAATAGATCAGCATTGATGTGGAAACATGAAATGTATAAATGTTTTAATTTCTACCTGTTCCATTATACCCCAAGGTGTTATGGAGTAGACATGGAGTCTGTATTCTGATATGTTCTTGCTCTTTGACTATACAATATGAAGGATTTTGAACCACAAATAGGAATGTAATCTTGTGTAAAATTCATGAAGATTCCTGTATTACATGTATGTATAATCAGTTTTTCCCTGAGCAAAACAAGTGTCGAAACCCCCTACTACTATACCAAGTAAATTTTTAATGCAAGTTCTTTTTACAATGTTGGTGAAACCTTAGTTATAAGCCGGGGTGAACTTAAAATTATAAGCTGGATAAACTTAAAAGTTATAAGCTGGGTGAACATAAGGTCTAAGCTGGGTGACGTTATTTACATGTAGTCATAAGCTGAGACACATACATCATGTATATATGTTACAAATAGAATGCCTCAAATAAAACCTCTCTAGGACTGTTGACATGTGACTGTGCAGTGATGTGAATAAAACCTGTAATGTTTGCTGTCGTTCTAAATTATAAATATTTCACTTTTTCCAGAATAACTGTATATTTGTAGTTGTTTATATTATATATAGTATAGTAGTAAACCCAGAGGGTAATATTATTTTATTCTTGGGTTTCTTTTATTTAATCAAGGTACACAAGATTTAGTTAGTGTTTTGTACATGTGTATATGTACAAATGTATGCATGGTCCATAATTTAATTACATGTTATTCCCCAATATTTTTCTTCGTTCAGCCAAGGAATATACGAGTGACCTAATGGGTCTTTGTCACTACAAGTTGATACAACTCTTTGGTCATGAGTATTTTCTGGCTGAATTTAGGAAAATATTGGAGAATAACATAATTATACCCGTGCCAGTAATATCAAAGAAAAATTGGGGAAAGTAATGGTAATTTTGAATGTTTTAATATTAATATTTCAAACACAGCAGATCCAGTGATGTAGATGAACATTGTTGTGACATAGAACAACCAGAGTATATATTCCATATTTTTTGTTCTGAATGGCTCGTGCATGGTATGTACAATACATCAGTTACTGTCCTACACCATTGTACACAAACAGAAAATAGTTACATGTATAAATCAGAAATGAAAACAAGCTGAGAGACATGTAACTTGCATGCAGTTATTTTGAGTTCTAAGTACTTCTGAGATGTAACTTGTTTTTGAGATATAAAGACCAAGTAGTGTGGAGTGAAAATATTATTAGTGGGAGCTTTTATTTTGATCCATGGTCTGAAAGCCTGTGTCCAAACAAGACAGTGTGTAATGTACTTTGCAGCTCTGCATGGTGGA